>NC_061122.1:142012715-142185912 GCF_002878395.1 Capsicum annuum | reverse complement strand
AATTGTGGTGGAACAGGTAACATATTGCATTGAAGTGCTAATTCACACTCGTTCGTGGACTGCATTTCCAGTGCAATTCTAGTAATGCAACGTAATAGCACCGTATCATGCCGAGGTTCAAAATCAGACTCCAGTCGTGCCTTTAAATTTTAAATGGGCATTTAAGTCAATTACCCTCGCCCTAATTCAGGAAAATAGAATATTTAACCTATGCTAAACCTAATATACTTATAATTCACCAAATATCTCTCTAAGAAAACCTTAAAGCTTCAACTTTCAAGATCAATTCCACGAAAAATCCACCATATTTTCAAGGATTCTTTATTTGAGGTATGTTAGGTGTTCATCCTTGGGTCCCTTCCACCCTTGGAGTCCCAAAACCTCTTATAAATTCAAGTTATGAATTTCACATGATTTATGTTGATTTTGGTCCATGTATGTGTTGTTATTTGAGTATCAAGTTAAGAGAATAGGAGTTTCATGTAAAATAAACTAATGTGTATGTTGATTGATGTAAATTTCATGTCAAACGCTTGAATTATGAACTGATTTTCTTGTAGTCATGATGGACTAACATGTTGTTCATTCTCATGTAAAAGATTATGCCTCCTAAGTGTTTGATAAAATGTCTAAGTGAATGAATTTTGGCATTGTGATATATTTGTTATGCTTTTAAAGTTGTGGTATGGTCCCATTGTCAATGATATCGAGTCATGGGGGTTATGATACACAAAATTTAGCTATTTTACTGAGTTACCAGTGGTTATAGAAGGGTCCCAATTGTGTCACGAGAAGTAATACTCGGTCAGTTACCATAATTCGTGTGAGTTTAGGCAAGCTTAGTCCAACCCATTGATTAGTGTCAGTTCAGTTGGGAGTAGAATTTAGCATCGAGTGAACCCAGGGATGGGGGCATTCCTTCCATGTTAGGGTGTGACCCTTAGTAGCAGTCCCTGAGTTACAGAACTACACAACCAGTGTAGGTTGATGTGACTTCCTGCCAGATTAGGGTTGACATACACACACACACATATATATATATATATCTCATGAGTTTTCCTTCTAGATTAGGGATGACCCAGCCATTGTTAATAACCCATGGCACGATACTAACCCCCTTCCAATAGGGGTTATAGGTTAGACCCTAATCAGTCTATATTGGGGTATGTCGGTTATATGATAGCTCCCACAGTCTCAGTTTTAGTATTCAATACAAGACTCAGTCCATATTCTTTATGACCATAGCTTTGAATTATCAGTTACTCAGTTACCAGAATTTAGTACTTTAATTTCAGCATACCTCAGATACATAATATATATTTGGTCTTGCATGTTTAGTACTTTCAGTAGTTTTAATTTTCCATGTACTCTTATATGGTTGCTTTATGATATCCAGTCAGTTATCACTCTATGCATGTAACGACCCGAAATCATCTCCTGGGATGTCACACGGTGCTTAAGGCTACTAGTAGCCCCTTGCTAATCCTTAGAGCCGGTTTCTACCAATAACACTCAATTCAAGATGAAATAGACTAAACACTCGCATAGTCATATCACAAGAAAGGAAATATGGGAAAGATACTCGGTCCATATGATCATAATACAGAGAAACCACAACAAAACCACAATACCAAACCCTCAACACATAACAAGTATGATAATAGTCTGACAAAACCTCTACGAGTCAAAAACTAGAGAGTTGTTGGGACAGGTTCCCAACTGACTCAAAATGAACTAAAGATAAAACATAGTCTCTTACATACAAAAAATATTTGAAGATCGGCCCTCGAACCATGAGGACTCACCACTGTAGAAAATGTAGGCAAAGTACTCAAACAATCATGGTTGAGGCTGGGACTGAGCACCTGAACCTACATTATAAGACAATGTAGCACATAGACATATATGTGAATTAGTACTTTGGAATGTACTAAGTATGCGGGGATAAATGCATATGTATAAAAATAGTACCGATCTTCTTCAATCAAATCATGTATGCAAAATGAGATGACTCACATGGCTTGAAAAAATATAAAATATAAAGCTCATAAATCATGTAGAATGAGGCATACAACATAAATCTCATGAGTCATCTCTCTTTAACCTTCAAAATCAGAAATCTTCATTTATTCTTAATACCTAAAGGCTAAGGGACTTTGAAAAATACTTTCAACTCATGCATATGTCTCATGGAGAGTAAAACCCTCTCAATGCTCAATATTTTATAAATATTTAGAACTAATATACTTGGAATTCGGAATCATATGACTTGAAAATATACTTGAAGGCATTTCATTCACCTTAGGAAAATATTTCATTTCAAGCATTAGGGAAATCATTCAATCTTAAATGAAAAAGCATTCTAGTTTATGGAAACAACTTACCTCAAAGCTTTATGAAAGGTATTATAAAAAACCAACATCAAGAAAATACTTTAGGGAACATCTTTGCAATTCAACCATTTAGGAAAATAGCTTATAGGAAATAAAAATAAGTATTTGATCTCAAAGTTTGAAGGGCAAGGGAGGTTCTCATAACTGACATAAACCATGCAGGCTACATGGAGTCCAATATTTTTTCCTCCTAAAGAGGAGACCCCACGTTGGGGAGGATCTTCATACTCTTTCTAGGGAGTATAACCTAGGTATAGTGATCACTAAACAAAACCCGGCCTCGGGCCCAATCATAATCATCATAAACTCGGCTTTAAGACCAACCTACGGTGGCACATAGTTTTAGGGTAAGAAATCATAGTGACTTACCCGCTCGGTGCTAAGTACTACTCCCTTTAGATTATCTGTGCTCATCTCACAAAAATCTACTTTTAGAATAGTCTTATGATTCACCATGAACCCAATAATCAAATCGATAATCTCATATGATGAAGTGGATTTCAAAGCTTTCGGACCATTAGGTCAATTCATTTCTCAATCATCTCAAAATACTCAAATCATGGGTGCTTAGAGCAAAAGAGTTCAAAATTTCACAAGTCTCAAATAGGGATAACTAATCCATAATTCAATCTCAAGTTAAAGCTCATCAAAAGCATAATATATAGCATATAGATTCATAAATCATGTGGAAATCTGAGAATCTCAGCAGTTTATCTCAAAATCTTAATATAGTCATATGCTTCAATATCTCAACATTGCAAATATTAGCTTATCAAGGAGTAAAATCATGGGGTTTATACCCAGCTATAAATTCTCAATAAAACATGTAGAAATAATGCCATTTCACTCTTAATACATGAGAAATATCAAGATAATGCATTCAATAATAATGGGTGAAAAACCCCAATTCAAATTCATGTAAAAACCCCATAGATTTTAGGAAATTCATGATGTAAATAAGCCTTTTAGGAAAAATGGTGAAAGGGTTACCCTTATTTAAAACCCCACATACCTTGAATTATTAGCTTTGGATGAACTCTCACTTTTGGAACTCTATTTGCACTTTTGAATGAGGGTTCTTGAGTCCCTTGACTTGGGAACCTTAAATATTGACTCACTTTAGAAAATCCATGGTGGATTCTTGAGATTCTTGGAAAAGGTTTTGGATACTTAGGGCTTTTGATGAGAGAGAACTTGAGAAAAATCTCATAGGATGCTCACAAATGACTTTGATTTGGTGTTTGCACGGTTTTATACGCTTGGAAAAGTCCAAAATTCCCCTTTTAACATCTGTACAAAGCTGGAAAAATTAATGGGAAACTCGATTTAAGGGGTTACCACGACGCGCCACTTATCGCGGTGGCTCACTGGAAATTGACAGTTGGCAATATAGGAGTCAACGCGATGCGGCGCCATTATATTTTATAACTGGTTGGGACCTAGAACCTAAGCACGATGTTCTAATATTGCAGAGTTCCACTGGAATTTGACAATTATTAAATCGACCCTCTCCTCGATGTACCAACACTAAAATGACACAGTTTTACGACTAGGTCTTAAATTAGTTATAACTTCTTACCCGGATATCAAATTTGGACGAATCTTATATCGACAAAAATTTTATCAAATTTCCCACATGATAAAAAGTCAAAATTAAGGAAATTTCATATGGTTAACACGATACTCATTTAGGATTCACTCCTACATCTTTTAAAGTCGGAATTATGCTTCATTCAACATGCTCTGAGGCTCAAACTATAAGGGAACTTTGCGGGGTATTACAATACATGTGAACCCATGCATATTATCCAAACCTCACCTAGCGTACCATTACATTCAAATTACTAACCACATACTCTTCTTTGTACTATGATATCTTATATCATAGGTTCGGACGCGCTGGTTCCTGACCATACATGATTTATCAGCCTATTAGTAGCAGTTAGCATGGTAAGTCCTCATCTAATGAGGACATGGGTTTAATTTAATTATTATAGTATTTTGGTACTTTCTTTATTATCAGACAGTCCTGGAGTTAGTTGGGGCCTATCTCATCAACTTTTTTATTTTAGTTGTTTAGAAGCTTACAGAAATTTTCAATCAGCTAGTAGTTTTCAGCTCTTATTACTAGTATTGTTTTTAGATACTAAAACCTTATAGTGAGTTGAGTTTAATTTCTGCATATGTCTTTATTATTGTTAGTCAGTGCTCACACCAGGTATAAGTCATGGGTTAGCTTGCGGTCCTTCGTGGTTGTAAGCATTGTGTAACACCCAGGATGTAATCTCAGGGCATTACATGTGTCCTTCTTCACGGTTTTATGGTCGTCTTCAATGGGGCTTTTGAAATAAAGGGTGGGATATGTGTTTTAAATGTGGCCAGCGATACCATATGCTCAGAAACTATCCAGTTTGTAAGGCTGGTTTGAGAGCGGTCAAAGTTCCTATTGCTTCATCTATTGCTTCTGCACCTAGTGGTGCGACTTCAACATCTGCTCCTACTTTTGGTACCGGTATTAGCCAAAATAGGTTGTCTGCTCTCACATCTCGATAGGAATCTGAGGAATCACCTGATGTCGTGACTGGTATATTACAATTATTCTCTTATGATGTGTATTGTCTACTTTATCTAGGGTCCACTTTTTCTTATGTGACCCCATATATGGATGTATCTTTTGGTTTTGACACTGACGTTGTTTCAGATCCTTTTTTTATTTCTACCTGGGTAGGTGTCTCGGTTATTGTTAAAAGAGTCTAAAAGGGGTGTGTGGTATCTGTTGGTAGCAAACAAACCTTGGTATATATGTTTGAGATGGATATGGTGGATTTTGACATTATTTTGGGGATGGATTGGTTATAGTCTTGTTACGCATTGACAGATTGTCAGACCCATAAAATTATCTTTAGGTTCCCTGGTGAACCAAATTTAGAGTGGGAGGGTGGTTCCCTATCTCCTAGTGGGAGGTTTATTTCCTATGGTAGAGCCCGGAGACTAATCTCCAATAGGTGTTTTTATTACGTGGTTTGAGTTAAAGATTCTATTTCAAGAGTCCTTCTTTTCACTCGATTTTTATGGTAAATGAGTTTCCTGAGGTTTTTTGGATGATTTTCCTAGTGTTCCTCCAGATAGGAAAATAAAGTTTGGTATTGATTTGGTTTTGGACACTTGTCCAATATCTATTCCTCCTTATTGAATGGCTCTGGATGAGTTGAGAAAACTTAAGGAGAATCTTAAGAATCTTCTAGATAAGGTGTTTATTCATCCTAGTGTATCCCCATGGGGTGCACTGGTGTTGTTCATGCGTATGAAGTATGGGTCTCTTCAGAAGTGCATTGACTATCGATAGTTGAATAAGGTAACGGTCAAGAACACGTATCCTCTTCCAAGGATCGATGACTTATTTGATCAGTTATAAGGTGCCAAGTTCTTTTGTAAGATAGACCTTCGGTCTGGGTATGATCAACTTAAGATTAGGGAGGAGGATATCTCTAAAGCGACTTTTTGTACTCGGTATGGGCACTTTGAATTCTTGGGTATGTCATTTGTCTTGACTAATGCCTTGATGCCATTTATGGATTTAATGAATAGGGTTTTTAGGCAATTCTTTTATCTTCTTGTCACTGTGTTCATTGATGACGTCTTGGTGTATTCAACAAGTGAGGTGGATCATGCGAATCACCTTTGTGTGGTGTTGTAGACCTTGAAGAAACTATAGTTGTATGCCAAGTTCTCCAAGAATGAGTTTTGATTGAACGCTGTAACTTTCTTGGGTTATATTATTTCTGGTGAGGGGATCATGATGGATCTTCATAAGGTGGCTGTGGTTAAAAGGTAGCCTAGACCCACTACTCAAACTGATAGTTAGAGCTTCTTGGGTATGGTTGGGTATTATAGGCGGTTTGTGGAAAGCTTTTGTTCGATAATTGCTCCTTTAACTTAGTTATCTTAGCCAGAGGTAAAGTTTTCTTTGTCGGAAGCGTGTGAAGGGAGTTTTGAGAAGCTTAAGGATAAGCTAAATTTGGTTCGGATTAATACACTGCCTAAAGGTAATGAGGGGTTTGTGGTTTATTCTGATACATCTAGGGAGGGACTTGGTTGTGTTTTGATGATGTATGGGAAGGTGATTGCCTATGCCTCCAGGCAGTTTAAGGTGCTTGATAGGAATTATCCTACTTATGATTTGGACATGTTGGCGGTGATTTTTGATTTGAAAATCTAACAAAATTATTTGTATGGAGTGCACATAGACATCTTTTTTTAATCATAAGAGCCTATAATATGTGTTCATTTAGAAGGAGCTAAATCTCTGGCAGAGGAGATGGTTGAAGCTTCTCAAGGGCTATGATGTGAGTCTTCACTATCATCCAAGTAAGGCTAATGTTGTTGTTGATGCTCTTAGCAGGTTATCCATAGGGAGATGTATAAGAAGAGGCAGGAATTGGCAAAGGATATTCACCACTTATCTAATCTCAGAGTTCATCTCTTGGACTCCAAGAAAGGTGGTGTGGTGGTACAGGAAGCGGTTTGGTCATCTCTTGGTGATGAAAATCAAGAATAATATAGGTGGGCAAAAGGTAATGGTATTCGAGCTCAGTGGTTATGTTAATTTATAGTACCAAGAGAGGTTGTGTGTTCTTGATGTCAAATTCAAGTAAAAACCTCACAGATTTCAAGAAATTCATGATGTAAATAAGCCTTTTGGGCACAAAGGTGAAAGGGTTACCCTTGTTCAAAACCCTGAATACCTTGAATTAGAAGCTTTGGATGAACTCTCACTTTTGGAACGCTATTCGTACTCTTGAATGAGGGTTCTTGAGGCCCTTGACTTGGGAACCTTGAATCTTGACTCAATTTTGAAAATCCATGGTGGATTCTTGAGATTCTTGGAAGAGGTTTTGGATACTTAGGGTTTTTGATGAGATAAAAATTGAGAAAAACCTCATAGGATGCTTGCAAATGACTTTGATTTGGTATTTGTACGGTTTTATAGGCTTGGAAAAAGTCCAAAATGCCCCTTTTAACATTTGTACAAAGCTGGAAAAATTAAACTTGGAACACGATTTAAGGGGTCACCATGACGTGCCACTTATCACGGTGGCTTACTGGAAATTGACAATTGGCAATATGGGAGTCACCGCGATTCGAAGCCATCATATTTTCCCACTGGTTGGGACTTGGAACCTTAGCGCAATGTGCCAATATTGCGGAGTTCCACTAGAATTTGACAATTGTCATGTCGACCCTCTCCGCGATGCGCCAAGAACTAAAATGACACAATTTTACGACTAGGTCTTAAATTAGCTATAACTTCTTACCCGGATATCGGATTTTGGCGAATCTTATATCGACGAAAAGCTTATCAAATTTCCCACGTGATAAAAATATGAAATTAAGGAAATTCTATATGGTTAACATGATACTCACTTAGGAGTCACTCCAACATCTTTTAGAGCTGGAATTACACACTCAAAGGCTCAAACTACGAGTAAACTTTGCAGGGTCTTGCAATATCTCCCCCTTGGAAACATTCGTCCTCGAATGTCGCTAGTCAGACGAAATACATAGGAAAAATAGAGCACACATAGCTAAAACAAATTCTAAACGGCACAAGAGCTTTCTAAACTCATGAATACTCTGGACAATTCAAGAACTCATATAAGGATAGATACATAACTGACTTTAGATTAGAAGGGCTGAATTAAGGAAGAATAGTACCTTCGGGTTGGTTTGAACCCACGAAAAAGAAGTGCGGCTACTTGGCTAGCATGTCAGCTTCTGCCTCCCAAGTAGCACCCTCAACAGATTGGTTCCTCCACAACACCTTGACCAAGGGAACCTCTTTGTTCCTCAGTCTACGGACTTGAAAGTCTAGGATCTCAATAGGAATTTCATCAAAGGAAAGAATATCCTAAATCTCATCACTCTCTGAAGGATCAACCACAACAGAATCACCAATATGCTTCTTGAGCATAGAGATATGAAAGATAGGATGAACGACTGACAATTCTGAGGGCAACTTAACCTCATAGGCCACTTTACCAACACGGCTCAAGACTCTATACGGGCCAACATAATGAGGACTAAGCTTTCCCTTCCTACCAAACCTCTTCACCCCTTTCGTGGGTGAAATCTTCAAGTACACCAAATCACCCACCTCAAACTTAAGATCTCTCCTCCCCACATCTGCACAAGACTTTTGACGACTCTGAGTGGTCTTCAACCATTCTCTAATTAGCTTTACTTTCTCTATAGCTTCAAACACTGCATCAAGCCCACACGAAGCAGCTTCACCCACTTCAAACCAACCTATGGGTGATCTACACCTCCTACCATACAAGGCCTCAAACGGTGCCATCTCAATGCTAGCATGGAAATTATTATTGTAGGCAAACTCTATCAATGGAAAATGCTTATCCCATTACCTTTGAAATTAAGAGCGCACACCCTTAAAATATCCTCTAGGGTTTGAATGGTTGTCTCAGCCTGACCATCTGTCTGTGGGTGAAAACCTAAGCTCAAATGAATTTGGGTACCAAGAACCTGCTGAAACGCCCTCCAAAACTGAGAAGTAAATTGAGTATCCCTATCCGAAATGATAGACAAAGGAACTCCATGCAGCTTGACCAACTCCCGGATATACAATCTAGCATAATACTCAGCCATATAAGATGTGTGGACCAGCAAGAAATGTGCGGACTTAGTTAACCTATCCACAACAACCCAAATGGAATTATGATGGTGGCGCGAAAGAGGCAACCCAGTCACGAAGTCCATATTCTCCATCTCCTACTTCCAAGTGGGTATAATAAACTCTTGCATCACACCACCCGGTCTTTGGTGCTCTACCTTAACCTGTTGGTACATTGCACACTTTACTACAAACTCGGCTATGTATTTCTTCATATCGTTCCACCAATAGATCTCCCGTAAGTCGTGGTACATCTTGGTAGTGCTGGGATAAATGGAATAACGTGCGCCATGTGCTTCAGCCATAATCCTCTGCCTCAATTCATCAACACACGAGACACACAACCTACCATGCAGTCTCAACACACCATCTCCCCCTTAGGAGAAAACCTTTACCTTCTGGTCCTTAACTGACTTCTTTAATTTGACCAAACTAGGGTCTCTATCTTGCTTCTCCTTCACTTCCGAAACTAAAGAGGATTCAGATCTACTCTGCACCAATGTACTCCCGTCCGTTGAATCAAGCAATCTAACACCTAACCTAGCCATACAGTGCACATCATGAGCTAACTCTCTCTTACCCTCCTCTATAGACGTAACACTACCCATACCTAATCTGTTAAGGGCGTCTGCCACTACATTGGCCTTGCCCGGGTGATACTACTCACTCATATCATAATCTTTCAACAACTCCAACCACCTCCTCTGCCTAACATTCAACTCCTTCTGGGTGAACAAATACTGTAGGATCTTATGATCAGTGAACACATCAACATGGAAACCATAAAGATAGTGTCTCCAGATTTTCAAAGCAAAGACCACAACAGCTAACTCAATATCAATGGTCGGGTAGTTCTTTTCATGCGGCTTCAACTCTCTAGAGGCATAGACTATAAACTTACCTCTCTATATCAACACACAACCCAAATCAACTCTAGAGGCATCACAAGACACCACAAAACCATCAGTACTATCAGGCAAAGTCAACACAGGGGCTGAAGTGAGTCGAGTCTTCAACTCCTGAAAATTCTTCTCACAAGGATCAGACCACTGGAATTTAACTTTCTTTTGTGTCAATCGGGTCATAGTAGATGCAATGAAAGATAAACCCTCAATAAAACAATGGTAATAGCCTGCGAGACCCAAGAAACTCCTAATGTCAGACGGATAAATAGGTGTAGGCTAAGAGTTTGCAAGACAATTCTAAGATGAGCTGCATGGTTGTTCTCATCACGGGAATACAGAAGGATGTCATCTATGAAGGCAATGACAAACGTATCAAGGTACTGCTTGAACACTTGATTCATGAGGTCCATGAAGGTTGCTGGGGCATTTGTTAGCCCAAAAGACATGACTAGAAACTCAAAGTGACCATAGCGGGTTTGGAAGGCTATCTTTGGAATATCACATTCCCTCACTTTAAGTTGATAATAGCCTAATCTAAGGTCTATCTTGGAAAAATAACTTGCACCTTGCAACTAATCAAACAGGTCATCAATTCTCAGAAGAGGATACTTGTTTTTAACTGTGACCTTATTGAGTTGACGATAGTCAATGAACATATGCAAAGATCCATCTTTCTTCTGCACGAATAAAACAGGTGCGCCCCAAGGAGAAATATTAGGCCTAATGAAACCTTTATCTAAAAGGTCCTTGAGTTTCTCCTTTAACTCCTTAAGATCTACAGGTGCTATGTATGGCAGAATAGAAATAGGCTGAGTATCGGGAAGAAGGTCAATTCCAAACTCTATCTCCTATCAAGAGGTACCCCTGAGAGATCTTCCGAAAAGACATCTGGAAACTTATTAACAATGTCGACTGATTGAATAGTTGGAGCCTCAGATTGAGTGTCTTTGACTCTAACTAGGTGGTAAATACAACCTTTGGATATTATTTTTTTGGCTTTGATATGGGAGATAAAATGACTCTTGGGAGATACCGAACTCCCGGACCACTTAATCACTGGTTCATCAGGAAAATAGAACTTGACTACACGGGTACGACAATCTATTGATGCGTAGAAAGAATGAAGCCAATCCATACCTAGAATAAGGTCAAAATCTACCATGTCTAACTCTATCAAATCAGCGGGTACGACTCTATGAAGCACAGTAACAGGGCAACCTCTATACACTTGTTTAGCCACAACTGATTCTCTGACTAGAGTAGATACTTGTAAAGGCTCAGGAATCTTTTTGGGACTCATTATGCAATTCACAGCTACAAGTGGGGTCATATAAGAGAGATTTGATCCAGGGTCCAACAACATATAAACATCAAGACAAAAGACTCGAAGCATACCAATAACAACATCAAGAGAGTCCTCATGCTCCCGATGGGGTGGCAAGGCATAGAACCTATTCTGGCACTGACCACCAGCGGTGCTAGAAGAAGTGCCCTGAGAAAAGGCGGGATGGAGTACTAAAGCTAGTGCATTAGCAGCCTGTGCCTGAGGTCGGGCATCTCTGTTCTCCTATCTTGCATGGGGACAATCTCTAAGTTTATGGCCCTGCTTGTCAAAACCAAAACAACCCCTCAAATCTTCAAAACACTCCCCAAGGTGATTCCTACCATATTTGGCATTAGGAGGATAACGGGGCCGGTTACCAATACTGTTCTATGACCTAGACATGAAAGACCTGCTCCCTTGCTCTGGCCTATTGCTAAGCGTGGGAGTACTAGTCGATGAAGGCACTGGAATAGACGATCATCTCTGAAACTAGGGGCGGTTCCCTCCATGGAACCTAGGCCATCTAAACTCATGCTGCTCAGGTCTAGCCCTCTTGCTACCCCTCATTCTATCTCTTTCTCTAAGCTTATCTACCTCTATCTATTGGGAATGCATTATCAACCTAGCCAGATCTATATCCTTATGCAATATCATAGCCCTACACTTCTTCAGTACCATCCCAGGAATATCGGTTACAAACTTACTCATACTAGCCCGAGTGTCGAAAATCAAATTAGGAGCGTACTTGGCCAACTGATTGAACTTCAAACTGTACTCCATAACAGCCATGGAGCCCTACCTCAAGTTCATAAACTCTTCAATATTTTCCTAACTCATCTCAAGCAGAAAGAACTGGTCCAAGAAGGCATCTTGGAACACTTGTCAAGTCATAGGAGCGACATTTTCATCTCTATCCTTCTTCCATGATAGAACCCAATCATAAGAAATATTCTTCAGTCTATAGGACGCCAACTCAACACTTTATTCTTCCAAAATATACATCACATCAGTGATCTTTCTCACCTTATTCAAGTACAACTGTGGGTCCTCTTCCGCCTTAGACCTATAGAAATCAGGCAGATTTATTTGTATAAAGTCATGAATCCTAGCTGCAGCTAATCACCACCCTGCTAATTAGCAATTGGGGACTGGTTATTGGCTCAAACATTTATGGTGACCACTTAGGCTAACGCCTAAAAGGTTGTCCTAAACTCAGCATGGGACACCATCTCATTCAAAGAATTAACAGATAGGGGTTGCTCATCATTGTTCCCATGGACATTCGCTCTTCAAAGAGGCATTTTATGAAAATAGAAGAGCACGGACCATTAGATAAGAGGGATAACTGTAGGCACGATAGAATCTAAAAGAAGAAACAACTTTTTCCTAAAATGTCTCATAGTCTCTTGCTCATAGATGTGGCATGCTACACACCAATGATCAAGACTCTACTCAACGCGGCTTGTCATACTCCCTAGGACTCCTTAGAAATCCTATGCTCTTATACCAAGTTTGTAATGACCCAAAATCATCTCTCGGGATGTCACACGGTGCTTAAGGCTACAAGTAGCCCCAAGCAAACCCTTAGAGCTGGTTTCTACCAATAACATTTAATTCAAGATGAAATAGACTCAACACTTGCATAGTCATATCACATAAAAGAAAATAAGGGAAAGATACTCAGTCTATATGACCACAATATAGAGAAACCTCAACAAAACCACAATACCAAACCCTTAACACATCACAAGTATAATACTAGTTTGACAAAACTTCTACGAGTAAAAAACTAGAGAGTTGTTGGGACAGGTCCCCAACTGACTCGAAATAAACTAAAGATAGAACACAGTCTCTCAAATACAGAAATTATCTGAAGATCAGCCCTCGAACCATGAGGACTCACTACTGCAGAAAACATAGGCAAGGTACTCGAAGAATCACGGATGAGGCTGGGACTGAGCCCCTGAACCTACATTATAAGACAATGTAGCACATAGACATATATGTGAATCAGTACTTTGGAATATACTGAGTATGAGGGGGTGAATGCATATGTATAAAAATAGTACCGATCTTCTTCAATCAAATCATGTATACAAAATGAGACGACTCACATGGCTTGAACAAGTATAAAATATAAAGATCATAAATTATGTAGAATGAGGCATACAACATAAATCTCATGAGTCATCACTCTTTAACCTTAAAAATTAGAAATCTTCTCTTATTCTCAATACCCAAAGGCTAAGGGACTTTGAACAATACTTTTAACTCATGCATATGTCTCATGGAGAGTAAAACCCTCTCCATGCTCAATATTTCATAACTATTTAGAACTCATATACTTGGAATTCAGAATCATATGACTTGAAAATATAGTTGAAGGCATTTCATTCACCTTAGGAAAATATTTCATTTCAAGCTTTAGGTAAATCATTCTATCTTAACTGAAAAAGCATTCTAGTTTATGGAAACAACTTATCTCAAAGCTTTATGAAAGGTACTACAATAAGGAAAGATACTTTTATTTAGGAAAAATAACTCACATCAAGAAAATAATTTAGTTAGGGAACATCTTTGCAATTCAACCATTTAGGAAAATAGCTTATAGAAAAGGAAAATAAGTATTTGATCTCAAAGTTTTAAGGGCAAAGGAGGTTCTCGTAATCGACTAAACTATGCAAGCTACATGAAGTCCAATGTTTTGTCCTCCAAAGGAGGAGACCTTACGTTGGGGATGAGGGTCATACTCTTGCTAGGGAGTATAACCTAGGTATAGTGATCACTAAATGAAACTCGTCCTCGAGCCCAATCATAATCATCATAAACTTGGCCTCAGGCCTAAACTATGGTGGGACATAGTTTTGGGGTAAGAAACCATAGTGACTTACCCACTCGGTGCTAAGTACTACTCCCTTTAGATTATCTGCGCTCATCTTATAAAAATCCACTTTTAGAATAGTCTCATAGTTCACCACGAACCCAATAATCAAATAAATAATCTCATATGATAAAGTGAATTTTAAAGCTTTCAGACCATTAGGTCAATTCATTTCTCAATCATCTCAAAATATTCAAATCATGGTTGCTTATAGCACAAGAGTTCATAATTTCACAAGTCTCGAATAGAGCTTACTAACCCATAATTCAATCTCAAGTTAAAGCTCATCAAAATCATAATATATAGCATAGAGATTCATAAATCATGTGGAAATCTGGGAATTTCAGCAATTTATTTCAAAATCTCAATATAGTTATATGCTTCAATATCTCAACATTATAAATATTAGCTTCTCAAGCAGTAAAATCATGGGGTTTATACCCAGCGTAAATTCTCAATAAAACATGCAGAAATTATGCCATTTCACTCTTAATACATGAGAAATATCAAGATAATGCATTCAATAATAATGGGTGAAGACCCCTAATTCAAATTGATGTAAAAACCTCATAGATTTCAGGAAATTCATGATGTAAATAAACCTTTTAGGCACAAGGGTGAAAGGGTTACCTTTTTTCAAAACCCCGCATACCTTGAATTAGAAGCTTTGGATGAACTCTTACTTTTGGAACTCTATTCGTACTCTTGAATGAGGGTTCTTGAGGCTCTTAATTTGGGAACCTTGAATCTTCACACAATTTAGAAAATCCATGGTGGATTCTTGAGATTCTTGGAAGAGGTTTGGGATACTTAGGGTTTTTGATGAGAGAAAATTTGAGAAAAACCTCATAGGATGCTTGCAAATGACTTTGATTTGGTGTTTCTACGGTTTTATAGGCTTGGAAAAAGTCCAAAATTCCCCTTTTAACATCTGTACAAAGCTAGAAAAATTGAACTGTGAACCCAATTTAAGGGGTCACCGCGACGCACCGCTTACCGCGGTGGCTCATTGGAAATTGACAATTGGCAATATGTGAGTCACAGCAATGCGGAGCCATCATATTTTCCCACTAGTTGGGAAATGGAACCTTAGCACAATATGCCAATATCGTGGAGTTCCACTGGAATTTGACAATTGTCAAATCGACCCTCTCCTCAATGCGCCAAGCACTAAAATGACACAGTTTTATGACTAGGTCTTAAATTAGCCATAAATTCTTACCCGGGTATCAGATTTGGGTGAATCTTATATCGACGGAAAGCTTATCAAATTTCCCACATGATAAAAAGATGAAATTAGGGAAATTATATATGGTTAATATGATACTCACTTAGGAGTCCTACATCTTTTAGAGCCAGAATTATGCTTCATTCGACACACTCTAATGCTCAAACTTTAAGGGAAATTTTTGGGGTATTAAAATGCACGTGAACCCATGAATATTAGCCTAAACTAACCTTGTGTACCAGTATATTCAAAGTACTAACCGCATATTCTTCTTTGCACTATGATATCTTATATCAATGGTTTGGATGCACTGGTTCCTAACCGTACATGATTCATCAGCCTATTAGTAGTAGTTAGCATAGTAAGTCCTCATATATCAAGGAAATGGGTTTAATTAAGTTATTATAGTATTTTGGTACTTTATTTATTATTAGACAGTCCTGGAGTTAGTTGGGGCCTATCTCATCAACTCTTTTATATTAGTTGTTTAGAAGCTTTCAGACACTTTCAGTCAGCTGGTGGTTTTCAGTTGTTATTACCAGTATTGTTTTTAGATACTAAAACCTTATGGTGAGTTCAGTTAAATTTTTGCATATGTCTTTATTATTATTAGTCAGTGCTTACATCAGGTGCTAGTTATGGGTTAGCTTGTGGTCCTTCATGGTTGTAAGCACTGTGTGACACCGAGGGTGTAATCTCAGGGTATAACACATGTTATCCTTGATGGTTTTATGGCTGTCTTCATTGGGGCTTTTGCAATGAAGGAAGGGACATGTGTTTTAAATGTGCCCAGCCATACTATATGCTCAGAAACTATCAAGTTTGTAAGGCTGCTTTGAGAGCGGTCAAACCTCCTATTGATTCATCTATTGCTCTTGCGATTAGTCGTGCAACTTTAGTGTCTTCTCTTACTTTTGGTATCGGTATTTTCCAAAATAGGTTGTATGCTCTTGCATCTCGACAGGAATCTGAGAAATCACCTGATGTCGTGACTGGTATATTATAATTCTTATCTTATAATGTGTATTGTTAGCTTGATCCAGGGTCAACTCTTTCTTATGTGACCCCCTATATGGCTGTATCTTTTGATTTTGATACTGAGGTTGTTTCAGATCTTTTTTCTATTTCTACATGGGTAGGTGTCTTGATTATTACTAAAAAAGTCTATAGGGGGTGTGTGGTATCTGTTGGTAGCAAACAGACCTTGGTATATATGCTAGAGATGGATATGGTGGATTTTGACATTATTCTGGGGATGAATTAGTTATAGTCTTGTTACGCGTTCATAGATTGTCGGACTCGTAAAATTGTCTCTAGGTTCCCTGGTGAACCAGTTATAGAGTGGGAAGGTGGTTCCCTATTTCCTAGTAGGAGGTTTATTTCTTATCTTAGAGCTTGGAGAATAATCTCCAATGGTTGTCTTTATCACTTGGTTTAAGTTAAAGATTCTATTTCAAGGGTCCTTCCTTTCACTCAATTTTGGTGGTAAATGAGTTTCCTGAGGTTTTTTTAGATGATTTTACCGGTGTTCCTCCAAATAGAAAAATCAAGTTTGGTACTGATTTGTTTTCGGACACTCGTCTAATATCTATTCCTCCTTATATAATAACTCCGGATGAGTTGAGGAAACTCAAGGAGAATCTTAAAAATCTTATAGATAAGGGGTTTATTCATCCTAGTGTATCCCCATGGGGTGCACTGGTGTTGTTCATGTATAAGAAGGGTCTTTTCTGACGTGCATTGACTATCGACAGTTGAATAAGGTAATGGTCAAGAACACGTATCCTCTTCCAAGGATCGATGACTTATTTGATCAGTTATAAGGTGCCAAGTTCTTTTGTAAGATAGATCTTCGGTCTGGGTATCGTCGGCTTAAGATTAGGGAGGAGGATATCTCTAAGGCAACTTTTTGTACCTGGTATGGGCACTTTGAATTCTTGATTATGTCATTTGTCTTGACTATGCCTTGATGCTATTTATAGATTTAATGAATAGTGTTTTCAGGCAATTCTTTTATCTTCTTGTCACTGTGTTCATTGATGACGTCTTGGTGTATTCAAAAATTGAGGTGGATTATGCCAATCACCTCTGTGTGGTGTTGAAGGCCTTGAAGGAACAATAGTTGTATGCCAAGTTCTCCAATTGTAAGTTTAGATTGAACGCTGTAACTTTCTTGGGTTATATTATTTCTAGTGAGGGGATCATGATGGATCTTCAAAATGTGGCTGTGGTTAAAAGGTGGCCTAGAACCACTACTCCAACTGATATTTAGAGCTCCTTGGGTTTGGTTGGGTATTATAGGCAGTTTGTAGAAAGATTTTGTTCGATAACTACTCCTTTAACTTAGTTAACTTAGATAGAGGTAAAGTTTTCTTGGTCGAAACCATGTGAAGGGAGGTTTGAGAAGCTGAAGGATAAGCTAACTTTGGCTCCGATTTTAACATTGCCTAAAGGTAATGAGGGGTTTGTGGTTTATTGTGATACATCTAGGGAGGAACTTAGTTGTGTTTTGATGAGGTATGGGAAGGTGATTGCCTATACTTCCAGGCAGTTTGAGATGCATGATAGGAATTATCCTACTCATGATTTTGAGATGCTGACAGTGGTTTTTGATTTGAAAATCTAACAAAATAATTAGGGGTCACCGCGATGCGCCACTTATCGCGGTGGCTCACTGGAAATTGACAATTGGCAATATGGGAGTCACCACGATGTAGAGCCATCGTATTTTCCCATTGGTTGGGACCTAGAACCTTAGCATGATGCTCCAATATCATGGAGTTCCACTAGAATTTGACAATTGTCAAATCGACCCTCTCCGCGATGCGCCAAGCACTAAAATGACACAGTTTTACGACTAGGTTTTAAATTAGCTATAACTTCTTACCTGGGTATCGAATTTGGGTGAATCTTATATCGATGGAAAGCTTATCAAATTTCCCACTTTATAAATATATTAAATTAGGGAATTCTATATGGTAAACACGATACTCACATAGGAGTCACTTTTACATCTTTTATAGCCGGAATTACGCTTCATTTGACACACTCTAAGGCTCAAACTATGAGGAAACTTTGCAGGCTCTTACAATATCTCCCCCTTGGAAAATTCATCCTTGAATGTCGCTAGTCAGATGAAGTACATAGGAAAAATAGAGCATACATAGCTGAAATAACTTCTAAACGGCTCAAAACTTTTCTAAACTCATGAATACTTTGGACAATGCGAGAATTCATACAAGGATAGATGCATAGCTGAATTTAGACTAGAAGGGCTGAATTAAGGAAGAATACTACCTTTGGCTTGGTCTGAACTCACGAAAAAGAGGTGCGGGTACTTGGCTCGCATGTCTGCTTCTGCCTCCCAAGTAGCACCCTCAACAGATTGGTTCCGCCACAACACCTTGACCAAGGGAACCTCTTTGTTCCTTAGTCTACGGACTTGAAAGTCTAGAATCTTAATAGGAATTTCTTCAAAGGAAAGACTATCCTAAATCTTAACACTCTCTGAAGGATCAACCACAATAGAATCACCAATATACTTCTTGAGAATAGAGATATGAAAGATAGGATGAACGGCTTACAATTCTGAGAGAACCTCATAGGCCACTTTACCAACACGGCTCAAGACTCTATACGGGCCAACATAATGAGGACTAAAATTTCCCTTCTTACCAAACTTCTTCACCCCTTTCATGGGTTAAATCTTCAAGTACACCAAATCAGCCACCTTAAACTTAAGATCTCTCCTCCTCACATCTACACAAGACTTTTGACGACTCTGAGTGGTTTTCAACCTTTCTCTAATCAGCTTAACTTTCTCCATAGCTTCAAACACTGCATCAGGCCCACACATGGTAGCTTCACCCACTCAAACCAACCTATGGGTGATCTACACCTCCTACCATAGAATGCCTCAAACGGTGCCATCTCAATGCTAGCATGGAAACTATTATTGTAGGCAAACTCTATCAATGGCAAATTCTCATCCCAACTACCTTTGAAATCAAGAGCATACGCCCTCAATATATTCTAGGGTCAAAATGGTCCTCTCATCCTGAACATCTATCTGCGGGTAAAAAGCTAAGCTCAAAAGAACTCGGGTGCCAAGACTCTGCTGAAACACCCTCCAAAACTGAGAAGTAAATTGAGTGCCCCTATCTGAAATGATAGACAAAGGAATTCCATGGAGCCTAACCAACTTCCGAATATACAATCTAGCATAATGCTCAGTCATATAAGATGTGTGCACTGACAAGAAATGTGCGGACTTAGTCAACCTATCAACAACAACCCAAATGGAATCATGATGATGGCGCGAAAGAGGCAACCCGATCACGAAGTCCATATTCGCCATCTCCTACTTCCAAGTGGGTATACTGAACTCTTATATCACACCACCCGGTCTTTGGTGCTCTACCTTAACCTGTTGGCACATTGCACACTTTGCTATAAACTCAGCTATGTCTTTCTTCATATCATTCCATCAATAGAACTCTCGCAAGTCACAGTACTTCTGGTAGTGTCGGGATAAATAGAATAATGTGTGCCAAGCACTTCAACCATAATCCTCTGCCTCAATTAATCAACACACAGGACACACAACCTACCATGAAATCTTAACACACTATCTCCCCCTTGGGAGAAAATTCTACCTTTTGGTCCTTAACTGACTCCTTTAATTTGACCGAACTAGGGTCTCTATCTTACTTCTTCTTTACTTTCGAAACTAAAGAGGATTCAGAACTACTCTGCACCAACGTACTCCTATCCGCTGAGTCAAGCAATCTAATACCCAACCTAGCCAGACATTGCACATCACGAGCTAACTCTCTCTTACCCTCCTCTATATGCGCAACATTACCCATAGATAATCTACTAAGGGCGTCCACTACTACATTAGCCTTGCTCGGGTGATACAACACACTCATATCATTATCTTTCAATAAATCCAACCACCTCCTCTGCCTAAGATTCAACTTCTTCTAGGTGAACACATACTGCAGGCTCTTATGATCAGTGAACACATATAAATGGAAACAATAAAGATAGTGTCTCTAGATTTTTAAAGTGAAGACCACTATAGCTAACTCAATATCATCGATCGGGTAATTCTTTTCATGCATCTTTAACTTTCTAGAGGCATAGGCTATAACCTTACCTCTCTGCATCAACACATAACCCAAACCAACTTTAAAGGCATCACAATACATCACTAAACCTTAATCTCAGCACTCTCTGAAGGATCAACAACAACAGAATCACCAATATGCTTCTTGAGCATGGAGACATGAAAGATAGGATGAACGACTGACAATTCTGAGGGCAACTTAACCTCATAGGCCACTTTACCAACACGACTTAAGACTCTATACGGGCTAACATAACAAGGACTAATATTTCCCTTCTTACCAAACCACTTCACCCCTTTCATGGGTGAAATCTTCAAGTACACCAAATCACCCATCTCAAACTTAAGATCTCACCTCCCCACATCTGTACAAGACTTTTGACGACTCTGAGCGGTCTTTAACCTTTCTTTAATTAGCTTTAATTTCTCCATAGCTTCAAACACTACATCAGGACCACACACAGCAGCTTCACCCACTTCAAACCAACCTATGAGTGATCTACACCTCCTACCATACAAGGCCTCAAATAGTGCCATCTCAATGTTAGCATGGAAATTATTATTGTAGGCAAACTCTATCAACGACAAATGATTATCCCAACTACCTTTGAAATCAAGAGCGCACACCCTTAAAATATCCTCTAGGTTTGAATGGTTCTCTCAGCATGACCATCTATCTGCGGGTGAAAGACTAAGCTTAAATGAATTTGGGTGCCAAGACCCTACAGAAATGCCCTCCAAAACTGAGAAGTAAATTGAGTACCCCTATCTAAAATGATAGACAAAGGAACTCTATGCAGCTTAACCAACTCTTGAATATACAATCTATCATAATCCTCAGCCGTATAAGGTGTGGACTAGGAAGAAATGTGCAGACTTAGTCAACCTATCCACAACAACCCAAATAGAATCATGATGATGGCACGAAAGAGGCAACCCGGTCACGAAGTCCATATTCTCTATCTCCTAATTCCAAGTGGGTATACTAAACTCTTGCATCACGCCACCCGGTCTTTGGTGCTCTACCTTAACCTGTTGGAACATTGCACACTTTACTACAAACTTGGCTATGCATTTCTTCATACTGTTCCACCAATAGATCTCCCGTAAGTCATGGTACATCTTGGTAGTGCCAAGATGAATGGAATAACGTGCGCCATGCGCTTCAACCATAATCCGCTGCCTCAATTCATCAGCACACTAGACACACAACCTACCATGCAGTCTCAACACACCATCTCCCCCTTAGGAGAAAACCTTTACCTTCTGGTCCTTAACTGGCTCCTTTAATTTGACCAAACTAGGGTCTCTATCTTGCTTCTCCTTCACTTCCAAAACTAAAGAGGATTCAAAACTACTCTGCACCAATGTACTCCCATCCGCTGAATCAAGCAATCTACCACCCAACCTAGCCAGACAGTGCACATCATAACCTAACTCTCTCTTACCCTCCTCTATATATGCAACACTACCTATAGCTAATCTGTTAAGGGTGTCTACAACTAAATTGTCCTTGCTCGGGTGATACAACTCACTTATATCATAATCTTTCAATAACTCCAACCACCTTCTCTGCCTAATATTCAACTCCTTCTAGGTGAACACATACTGTAGGTTTTTATGATCAGTGAACACATCAACATGGAAACCATAAAGATAGTGTCTCCAAATTATCAAAGCAAAGACCACAACAGCTAACTCAAGATCAATGGTCGGGTAGTTTTTTTTATGTGGCTTCAACTCTCTAGATACATAGGCTATAACCTTACCTCTCTACATCAACGCATAACCCAAACCAACTCTATAGGAATCACAATACACCACTAAACCATGAGTACTATCTGGAAAAGTCAACATAGGGGCTGAAGTGAGTCAAGTCCTCAACTCCTGAAAACTCTTCTCACAGGAATCAGACCACTGGAATTTAACTTTCTTTTGGGTCAATCGGGTCATAAGATATGTAATAGAAGATAAACCCTCAACAAAATAATGGTAATAGCCCACGAGAGGTGCTGGTTCCTAATCATGCATGATTCATTAGCCTATTAGTAGCAGTTAGGGTGGTAAGTCCTCATCTATCAAGGACATGGGTTTAGTTTAGTTATTATAGTATTTTGGTACTTTTTTTTATTATCAAATAGCCCTGGAGTTAGTTGGGGCCTGTCTCATCAACTCTTTTATTTTAGTTGTTTAGAAGCTTTCAAACACTTTTAGTCAGCTTGTGGTTTTCAGTTGTTATTACCAGTATTGTTTTCAGATACTAAAAACTTATGGTGAGTTCAGTTTAATTTTTGCATATGTCTTTATTATTGTTATTTAGTACTCACACCAGGTACCCGTCATAGGTTAGCTTGTGGTCCTTCATGGTTGTAAGCATCGTGTGACGCCCAGGGTGTAATCTCAGGGCATTACATATGTCCTTCTTGACGATTTTATGGTCGTCTTCATTGGGGCTTTTGCAATGAAGGGAGGAGCATGTGTTTTAAATATGGCGAGCCATACCATATAGTTAGAAACCATCCAGTTTGTAAGGCTACTTTGAGAGCTGTCAAAACTCCTATTGCTTTATCTATTTCTCCTATGCCTAGTGGTGCGAATTCAACATCTGATCCTATTTTTGGTACTGATATTAACCAAAATGGGTTGTATGCTCTTGCATCTCGATAGGAATCTGAGAAATCACCTAATGTCGTGACTGATATATTATAATTCTTCTCTTATGATGTGTATTTTCTGCTTTATCCAGGGTCCACTCTTTCTTATATGACCCCATATATGGCTGTATCTTTTGGTTTTGACACTGAGTTTGTTTCAAATTCTTTTTTTATTTCTATATGGGTAGGTGTCTTGATTATTTATAAGAGAGACTATAAGGAGTATGTCATATCTGTTGGTATTAAACAAAGTTTGGTATTTATGTTTGAGATAGATATGGTGGATTTTGACATTATTCTGGGGATGGATTGGTTATAGTCTTGTTACACGTTCATAGATTGTCAGACCTATAAAATTGTCTTTAGGTTCCCTGGTGAACTAGTTATAGAGTGGGAGGGTGGTTCCCTATATCCTAGTGGGAGGTTTATTTCTTATCTTAGAGCTTGAAAACTAATCTCAAATGGGTGTCTCTATCACTTGGTTTTAGTTAAAGATTTTCTTTCAAGGGTCTTTCTTTTTACGTAAATGAGTTTCCTGAGATTTTTTGGATGATTTTCCTGGTGTTCCTCTAGATAGAAAAATCAAGTTTGATATTTATTTAGTTTTGAACACTCGTCTAACATCTATTCCTCCTTATAGCATGGCTCCGGATGAGTTGAGAGAACTCAAGAAGAATCTTGAGAATCTTCTAGATAAGGGACTTATTCATCCTAGTGTATCCCCATGGGGTGCACTGGTGTTGTTCATGTGTAAGAAGGATGGTTCTTTTCATACGTGCATTGACTATCAAAAGTTGAATAAGGTAACGATTAAGAAAACGTATCCTCTTCCAAGGATAGATGACTTGTTTGATCAGTTACAAGGTGCCAAGTTCTTTTGTAAGATAGACCTTTGGTCTGGGTATCGTCAGCTTAAGATTAGGGAGGAGGATATCTCTAAGGCAAATTTTCATACTCGGTATAGGCACTTTGAATTCTTGATTATGTCATTTGTCTTGACTAATGCCTTGATGTTATTTATGGATTTAATGAATAGGGTTTTTAGGTAATTCTTTTATTTTCTTGTCACTGTGTTCATTGATGACGTCTTGGTGTATTCAAAAATTGTGGTGGATCATGCCAATCACCTCTATGTGGTGTTACGGACCTTAAAAGAACAATAGTTGTATGCCAAGTTCTCCAATTGTGAGTTTTGATTGAATGCTGTAACTTTCTTGGGTTATATTATTTCTAGTGAGGGGATCATGATGGATCTTCAAAATGTGGATGTGGTTAAAAGGTGGCCTAGACCCACTACTCCAATCTATATTTAGAGCTCCTTAGGTTTGGTTGGGTATTATAGGTGGTTTGTGGAAAGATTTTGTTCGATAACTGCTCCTTTAACTTAGTTAACTTAGACAGAGGTAAAGTTTTCTTGGTCGGTAGCATGTAAAGGGAGTCTTGAGAAGCTGAAGGATAAGCTAACTTTGGCTTCGATTTTGACATTGCCTAAAGGTAATGAGGGGTTTGTGATTTATTGTGATACATCTAGGGAGGAACTTGGTTGTGTTTTGATAAAGTATGGGAAGGTGATTGCCTATGCTTCCAGGCAGTTTAAGATGCATGATAGGAATTATCCTACTTATGATTTTGAGATGCTAGCAGTGGTTTTTGATTTGAAAATCTAACAAAATTATTTGTATGGAGTGCACATAGACATCTTTTTTTAATCATAAGAGCCTATAATATGTGTTCATTCAGAAGGAGCTAAATCTCTGGCAGAGAAGATAGTTGAAGCTTCTCAAGGACTATGATATGAGTCTTCACTATCATCCAGGTAAGGCTAATATTATTGTTGATGCTCTTAGCAGGTTATCCATGGGGATAAGGATAAGAAGAAATGGGAATTGGTAAAGAATATTCACCACTTTTCTAATCTCAGAGTTTGTCTCTTGGACTCCGAGAATGGTGATATGGTGGTACAGGAAGTGGTTTAGTCATCTCTTGGTGATGAAAATCAAGAATGATATAGGTGGGTAAAAGGTAATAGTATTCAATCTCAGTGCTGATATTACTTTATAGTACTAAGAGAGGTTGTGTGTTCTTAATGTCAATAGGTTACGTCAAAGGATTTTGGCTTAGGTGCATAAATCATGCTATGTTTTTCATCTCGGTTTGACTGATTTATCATGATCACATAGAGATATCTTGGTGGAATGGTATGAAAAGGGATGTGGCTAATTTTGTAGCCAAGTGCATGGTGTGTCAACAAGTTAAAGTTGAGCACATGAGGCTTGAAAGGTTGTATCAAGAACTTAATTTGCCAGATAAAAATAGGAGGTGTACATATGGATTTCATTACCAGTCTTCCTTAGTCGCAGAACCAATTCGATTTGACTTGGGTCATTATGGATGGGATGATGAAGTCCTTTCACTCTTTGTCAGTGAGGACTACCTTTTTGGTGAAGGACTATGCAAAGTTGTATCTTTAAAAGGCTGTGAAGCTGCATGGGGTGACTATTTAGATTATTTATGATCGTGGTACGCAATTTTCTTCTCATTTTTTACAGTCTTTTTAGAAGGGATTAGGTACTAAGGTGAGTTTGAGTACTGCTTTTCATTGTCAAATGAATGGGCAAGCAGAAAGGACTATTCTAACATTGGAGGATATGTTTCAAGCATGTGTGATTGAATATAGTAGCAATTAGGTTGAGCATATACATTTGGTAGAGTTTGCTTACAATAATATCTATCATTTTAGTATTGGGATAACCCCTTTGGAGGCATTGTATGAGAGGAAGTGTAGGTCTCCTATTAGTTGGTTTGAGTTTGGTGAGGCAGACATATTTGGTATGGATTTGGTTTATCAGGCTAGAGAAAAGGTAAAAGTGATTTAGGATACACTTAAGGATGCCCAAAGTCGCCAAAAGTCCTATGCAAAAGTAAGGCATAGAGACTAGGAGTTTGTGTTTGGGGATATATTCCAAAAGGTATCTCTCATGAAAGGGTATTATGGTTTGTTATAATGGGGAAGCTTAGTCCCCGGTTTGTTGGTCCTTATGTGATTTTGCGGAAGGTTGGTAATGTTGCTTATGAATTGGATTTGCCTTCTAGTTTGAGTTCCATTCATCCAGTATTTCATGTCTCATGTTGAGGAAGTGTCTTAGTGATCCTTCTTTTACTGTTAACTTGGAAGGTTTGGGTATCTCAGATTCTCTATCTTATGAAAAGTCCCAGTTGAGATACTAGATCCGTAGGTTTATCGGTTGCAGACCAAGTATATAGCCTCGATTAAGTTTCTATGGTAGAACCATAAGGTGTAAAAGGCTATATGGGAAGCGGAGGAGGGTATAAAGTCCAAGTATCCACATTTGTTTTCTGCTCTTGGGATTCATGCGGAAGGTATGTGTTCTTGACCACATCTTTATTTTCTAAGTTTGTTAAAGAAAAGAATAATATATGTGCATATGTGATTCCTGACTTGGTTAAAGGTTGGGTTGATATTTGATAATGCAAATGAATAGTGCTTGTGGTTACCCTACCTTGTCCGTCATTCGGGGACGAATGTTCCTAGTAGGGGAGACTGAAATACCTTGGGTTTCTATCCCTCACAAAATTTCCTAGATTTCTTATCTCTGGACAGGATACAAATATGGGAATCAACTTGTACACTGGGATACAAGTGGTATGAGTTAGTCGTATGCTGACCAGTGTTGGTTAATGGGTTGAATTTGGTTTTTGGAATGGGTATGACTTGGGTAGTATGAGTCATATCGGTGGATACGGATTGTTTGGTTACTTTATTTTATCTTAGGCTTGGTAACTTATGTTTGATCTGAGTACAAGTGGTTCACCAAGAGCCGTAAGCCAGGGTATGAGTCGTACCATGGACTCGTATGGTGGTTCATGTTCAATTCTCTTAGGATTCTATTCTGCCAAGGGTACGAATCATGGGTACTAGTTGTATACTTGGATACAACATGGTTTAGGGTGATTCATACCTTGGACAGTGTTAGGTCCAAAGGAGATGGCCTTGGGTACGAGTGGTGAGTACCACTCTTATTATAGGGTACGACTGGTATGGATAGTCGTACCTACCTTACGGGATTTTGGGGAGTTTATGTGAGTAATCTGGACATTTCTCCACTTAACCTAATAAATCCCCATGACTTATATTCTTATTGGGACTTTATTTGACCCATTATTCTATTCATTAACACTTAGAAACTTCATTTAAACACTCTATAATTCTCTCTAAGGCTTTTGGGTAAAGAAAGTCTAGGGTTTCATCTTAAGGATTTATTTGGGGCTTGTGTTGGTGATTTCTCTCCATCATCTTCTTAGTTTAAGGCATGTTCTCTTCCCTCATTGTTAGTTCCAACTAGAGGCATGGTTTTATACAATGTTTTGATGGTTTGATTATTGTATGGTTTTGGATTTTCTAATATAATTTAGAGGTTTTGGTTATAAATGCTTGGTTATGGTTTTCCCATGTTTTAATTATGCTTTTACATGCTTTACTGATGGTTTTGGATAATTGGTTGCATGGGAATGGTTATTTGGTAATTGGCTTTGGTTTTGGAAATACTATGCCCCTAATATGTTTGATAAAATGCCTATGAGAATGGTTTCACTACATTGTTGGATTTTAATGAAACTTATGCAATGTTTAAACTTGGTAATGGAACCCTAAATGGTTAAATGGTTTGGAATGGTCAAAATAGAGTGGTTTTCATTTAACAATCATTCTTGTGGGGTACAATGGAATCCCCCAAGTAATCCTAATAATGGAATACTTGTGGGGTGTATGTGACCCAAGTGATAAGTCTACACACTAGGGTCAAACAATTCTCAGCTTTCAATAAACAAGTGATAAGTCCTCTTATTTTGGGGACTCTAGTCCATTAAAGTTCGTATGTTGTATTTTGATTATCCATATATATTGATTAATGGTAGTTGGAGATATGTCCTAGCTATCTATAGTCAGTATAGTAGAGGCTTCATAGATAATAAGTCAGAGTCATGATATGTAATTCAAGTTCTTTCTTCAGTTTTATCAAGTTGTAAACTTTACCAGTATTACATTTATTCAGACTTTCTTATGATTATGTTTTTGCTTAGCAAAATTAGTTTTTATACAATTTAAACCAGTTGCTCAAGCAGTATTCCAGTACATGGGTTAGCTTGGGACCAGTTGTGGTTCTAAGCACCGTGTTATGACTAGGGGTAGCCTCGAGTCCTGACATATGTGATATGTATGACTGTGTGGGGTCCTATATGATGTTGATATCCTTGAATACATGTGAATAATTGTATTGTGTTTTTGTAAATGCCTATTGTGGTACTTTTGGTCTATTGTTATGTATATTCGTGCTTTTGGCATGTGAAAATATGTGGATTCATGGATGAATGGAAATAATAAGTGGATATTGGCTCACATTATTATAAAAATGTATCATTGTGGTTGGTTGTGGAAATATATTATATGGTTGGTCTTGGAAATACTCATTGTGATTGGTTATGAGCATTACATCCTCATATCATACTCATTCATGAAGCAAATGGTACCACCATGGACACAATGAAGAAACACTGATAACACCTATTTATGACAGAAAATCTGACATCTTATAAAACCCTCCCCAAAAGATATGCCGGATAGGAGATATGGATATTGATATATATATATATATATATATATATATATATATGGATTATAAATGGATTGACGAACCCCTCATGGGTCCTTTATTAGGAAGCTTGCCTCCGTAGATGTATACGGGGATTGTGTAATAATTTTGAAGGTTGTACGATAACCTCGTGCATCGTCAACATATACATTGTACATGCTTGATTGGACTTATGTTATGCTTCGATATTGAATTGTCATCTATCTGTTTGTTTTATATCTTGACTTGTTAATGTCTAATTATTCTATCTTTCTTAATTTCTACTTGATGATCTTGATTATACATGTTCTTATTTTGTTCTACTCGTATGTGATATTGTGTATATTTGTATCCCTATCTGGTGTGTTGTTGTATTATGTGTGGATATTGTAGAACTATTAGTGAAAGCAGTGTGGGATATCGTTGTTGGATATTTTCTGATTGCAGGTGACGTTCCCTTTGTGTATATTTTGTATGATTTATCTACTACTTTTCTTGGTCGACCAATGATACCCACCGAGTACAAGTGGACTGTACTCACGCCTACTGCATCCTTTTAGTGCAGGTTCTAGCTCGAGTGAGTCTCATCTTGCTTGACTCGGGCGATCGTTGAAGCTTTCAAGGTAGCGGTTGGACATGCATGCATCCAGAGATCACCTTTATGTGGATATTTCTAATGTATTTGACTCATGATTTGTATTAGTAGTTCTTACACTATTGACACTTTGTTTTGGGAATGTATGGCATTTGGATATTTTTTTCCACATTGTTACAATTACTTGTATGGTTTAGCTTTGTTCTAGAAGCCTTACCTTGGGGAATTTTTGTCTTTTCCTCTTTTTGTATCAGTTTGGGGGATAGGATTACTTGTCAAGGTACGCCGCGACAAGTTCCATCATGACTCTTATTTTTGGGTCATGACAATATATTTGATTAGTGCCAACAGATTACTCATTTGTTGCAACATAAGTTAAGTATGTTGGAACTAATCAAATAGATATAGTCATTTGTTGCAACAGATGTCTATATTTGTTTGATTCGTTCTAATAGATTATTCATCTATTGCAATAGATTAATCAGTTGTAACAACATAGGTAGAGTATGTTAAAAATTATCTGCAATAGATATTTATATTTGTTGTAATATTTCTAACAGATATATATATCTGTTGCAGCAGATATATGTCTGTTGCAGTAGATATAGTAGAATTGTTGAAAATAATGATGTAACATTATACATCTAAGAAATTAATTCATAAAAAATAAAATTCATAACAAAACTAAATTTGAGCCATCACATATTACATAAAATAATTCAACAAAAATATGAAATATAAAAATTATTCTGAATTGCTTATTAAACCATAATTAGTAATAAACAAAGTTATTTAACTATAATTAATATTCAATTAATAAGTTCAATTACAATCTTAATGAATTACATAGTAATTACATGATCAACTAAGTGTATTCATCCTAAATAGAGTGATCTATTGACTAATTTATCGTGAAATTCTTCATTAAACCATGATTAGGGATAAATAAAGTTATCTAACTATAATTATCATTCAGTTAATAATTTTAATTATAATCTCAATGAATTACATATAAATTACATGATCAACTAAGTATGGAACCGATTGCAACAAATGTCTATATCTATTTGATTACTTCGAATAGATGAGTCATTTGTTACAATAGGCTAGTTATCTATTGTAACATGTGTCTAGATCTATTTGATTATTTTAACAGACGAGTGTATTGATCCGAGACTACCCTGTAGTCATAACACTCTACTTAGAGTTACAAGTGATCTCAAGCTAACCCATAGCCTGACATAATAATATGAACACTGAAATAACTGATGTATAAACACTTTGCGAAAGCTAAACTGAATGATGAAATACTAAATCAACCAATAATAATATTTGAGTTTAAAACCACAAAAGTTGAACATCTAACTTTTTGTCTAAAAACCTATAATAAGAATAGTTGCTAGGACAAGGCCCAACCTAACCCTAACTATCTGAAACTAAAATGAAATAAAATAAAATACTAATACTAGTCCTTGAATAATGAGGACTCACCAAAGTATTATTGTTGATTTAGTATGTAATGACCCACCAGGTCATTTTTTATATTTTCTTTATTTTCATCATTAGAGTTTCTTAATATCTTTCCAAGTTATTTATGACTTGTAGGAACTGACAGTTCGATTACCGGGCAGTTCATTAGATTCTTAGAGCCAATTTCCTATTTTGAAGTCTTATTGGTTCCAAATGGACACCGATAAAATACTTTAGTAAAAAAATCTAGGTAGACCTTTGGTTTGGGTCCTGAGGCACCCGAGCTCATTTCAACCTATTGGTCGAAAAGTTAAGAAAATGAAATATGGGTGTGGGACCCATATTTGGTAGAAACGACCTCGGGTGGAAAATTTGAGTTCACTATTAAGTCCAAAACATCAAATGTAGTATGGTTACATAGTTCATTTGTGTATATGGGATTCTAAATGAATCCCGAGCACCCGATCGAGCCTATTTTGGGACTTGGAGAATCAGTGCACCAGGTTTTTGGTGCACTGTGATAGCGAAATTATGGGTCACTATTGTGACTCACTCAAGCAGAGGAGATACCGTAATGCAAAGTGGTGCCACAATTGCTACTCACCATGGCAGGCTCAAGAAGTCGTAATCGCGAGGCCTCAGGTTGCGAGAGCGACTGTTGAGGCCATGGAATGGGTATAATACTACCCTTTTTCCATAACTTTGGGCCATTTTTCATTAATTACTTGAGATCTAAGAACCCTAATAGTGTGAGATCTTAAAATTGATGCTTGTTGGTTATTGGAAAGCTAGATTAACATTTATTTTTACGATTATCTTTTGATTTGAGGTAAGAATTCACCCTTTTCTTGGTGAATTTCTTGGTTTATTGCTCAAAACTCCAAAAACATTAGGGCTTTATTTTAGCCCCTATTTAACTTGATTTTCACCCATTTTAGGATAATTATTTGTTGAGCTTATGAGAATATTGGGTTGGTTTCAAAAATGCAATTTCTGTAAGCAGGACCCACATAGGCTTTTTGGACAATTTTTGGACCCATAGAAAAATGGTTCAATATGGGTATTGTAATTCTTATATTGATGAGTAGAATTTTTTTTATGGTAGCTCGACATATTGAGGAGGCGTTTTAGAAGGGAAAAATAAGGGTTTAATAGTTTGTTGAGCTTTCTTCGACGTCAAGGTAGGCTAGGTTTATTCCCTGTTAGATTGAGCTACTTCATAGTATTATTATGATATTGTGTTAGATTTGGGATGGATTTTAGGTGTTTGATAATGAAATGCAAGACTTTGGTTAGTTGAACCGTTTAGGCCATTTTGAAAATGTAGAGTTGATCACTTAGCTTGTTTCCTTATGCCTTAGGTGAATTGGACTTCATTACTAATGTTTAGCTTGAGAATTCCTTAGATCACCCAAGATTTCATAAAATTCTCTAGTCACTCATGCTTAGAGGAAGATTGGCCTTAGTTTCTTACACCAATGAAGGTTGCTTAGTTTTTTTTTTTGACTTAGTTAATGTGTTTGGAAAGGACCTCTACTTTAGGACTAATTGTGGCTTGTTTAACATCTAAAAGTGGAGTTAGATAAGTTAAGCCTAGTTTAGGTAGCTTTTTTCTAAAATGGAACTGCAAGATTAGAAGCAGACTCTTATGCTTATTAGACTCTTGGAAATATGTATTGGGGGAAATATGGACAAATCTTGAAACGTGATGGTTATATTGGTTAATGTGAGGGTTGACGCCTATTGACTATGCTATTATTTATGCCATTGATGATGCTATTCATGAGCTTAATTATATATATATATATATATATATATGTACCCAATTTGAGTCTAGAAGGTAATTATGCTATTGATTATATACCCATTTTGAATTCGAAGGATGATTATGATACTATTGATTATATTTACTGATTTGAGTTTGACTATTGATTATTTATTGGTTCAAGTCTGGCTATTAATTATATTTACCTATTCAAGTCCAGATATGCATATTATGCTATGATGATATATTTCTAATAATTAATGATATTAAAGTGTGAGATTGAATGTAGCAATTGGGGTAAGTTGGAAAATGAGGAAATGGTTATAACGTGGTATGACATAAATGGACTCTAGTGAAAAAAGGACTAGTTGACAAATTATGCTTAGTTGATAAATGATGACCGGTGGATATAAGATGAATAGATGATAATTGAACTAGTGATAAGAGGTGGATAGTTGATTAATGGAATAATGTATAAATAATGATAAGGTTTCTAAGTTGCTAAAGGGTGAAATGATGGTTAAATAATAAGTTGGTTTATTATGACAATGAATGGTTGCTTTATTATATCTTTGAGTGTGCTCTCTAGGCGTATGTGAGTCTATGATGATTTATTTATTTTTCACACCAATTGGCATATGGGATCCAATTTTGTAGTTATGACTGTACGCCTTGATACTTTATGTTATGATATTATTTTGATTATTTACTTATCTATGCACATCAAATTTGGAGCTGCTTCAGGTTCGTCTAAACCTTGACTTAGTTATGTTATCTTGCATTTTTATACTTATATCATGATTTAACTCAGTTGACCGATGATGCCTACTGACCCGTTGTTTTGGTACTCATACTATAATTTTATACCTTTTAGGTGCAGATTCAAGTACTAACTGTTGCCATTAATTATTTATCATGCTTTGTTGATATTTTTAGAGATAGGGTGAGCTCTTGTAGTTTGAGTCGCCCATTTCCCTCTATCTTTATATTCTATCATTTGTTATCAAGATAGATGTTGCTGTCTATTCTAAGTCTTTAAGTTGTAATACTATTATATGCTTTTGTACTGGCTCTACCAGGTCGTGGGATGCTATCTTATATTGACTATTTTATCTATGTCGAATGCTTTTCCTATTTATAAAATTATGTTCTTGAAATTCTCCTATGTTGGATATTTTCAACCAAATTAACCCACTATATTAGCTGTAGGTTATGATTTGGCTTACTTACTGGCAGAATTTAGTAGGTCCCATCATGACACCTAATTGGATCATGAAGTAGTAGGAGATCGTATTACGCGTGATCCAGATGCTGAATATCAGAACCTATATTATGAGACAATATAATGTAAAAGAAATTAGAGAAAATGCTCTATTACCATCTTGAACTATACGTGAAAAGGCTGAGACACACTCAAACTTTAGGAGAATCCTATTACCCCCTGAACTAATTAAAATCGTATTTTTGACAATGTTAATGCCTACTGGCATATATGTGGCACACACGTGTGCCTACATGGACCCTTCAGTGTGTTGTACCACGTATGTGCCACATAGGCACTAAGGTTGTCAAAAATATGGTTTTAATTAGTCCAGGAGAGTAATAGGACCCTTCTAAAGTTTGAGTTTGTCTCAGCCTTTTTATATATAGTTCAAGGTGGTAATAGAATATTTTCTTAAGAAATTATGTGATCGGTACTTTAATTGTGCTAAGTATATCAAATAGGAAATAACTGATATAAGCCAATCAAGATGCATGAACATGGTAAAATGATGCAAGATCAAGTAATAAACATGTACTTTATGTAAGCTTAACAATTCAATAAAAGGTCATGCGAGTATTTCAAGTTATACCATGAACTATGAATTATGGGTTATGGATTGTAGGAGCTACTGATAACCCAGCCACCACAATCTGAGCTAATCGGGGTTCTCAACTGTAACTCTATCAAAAATGATTTTCCATACCTTTATATGGATACTAACACTGACAAATATGGATCCATCAAACTGATGTCCAAAAAGACTAAGGTGTCAAGCCTGGACTAATAGGTGACCCTTTAGAACCTACGGTGACACCGTAGTTCTGGACTTAAAGACTTCTTCTAAAGGTCTCATCGTAACTATCGGGTGAGCCTTCATCCCTGTATCTGCTTGGTGTTAAGTACCACACCCAACTAAATTACACTAATAACTGAAATGCTCAATAATAGTAATATTTTGAAAATTAAAAATGAATGCACTATCTAAGAGCATTCAAAAGATGTAATTTGGAGGATATAATACTCATAAGTATATTCATGAAATCCTATATGATCGAGTGTTCATAACTCGCCATCTCTGAAGAATGCAACTATTATGAAAATTTCATAAACTAAGTGAATTAAGGAATTTAATAACTCTAGTCCAACAATCATAGATTTCACAATTTAATTAGGATTTATAATTTTGAACATGTAATAGTACTAAAATTTATGTTAAATCATGGGTTAATAACTCAATGAGATCAAGGAACTGGAATATCAAGAAATCCAGAATAGTTATGACCCCCTAGCTGTGAGGAAGGAATTGAATTGAGAAATTAAGTTGATTTTGAAACTCAATGGACAAAAGGAGACCCATTGATGAAATTCTACATACCTAAAGATGAAAACCCTGACGAAATCTTTGAAATTGGAATTTTGAAGAAAATGAACCCTAGTTGCCCTAAGAAGAAAAAAAATTGCCTCTTTCTTTCTCTAGATGCTAAATATCGAGTGTTGTCTGAGTAATAAGGGTTTAGAATATTATTAATATTAATACTCAGATTTAAGGAGGCTTATACATCATAGTTTTGATGTTAAAAGACTGGGAAAAGACTATACAGGCCTTAAAAAACATAACTAAAAATTTGTAAAATTAAATTATATGGACCATCCTACAATTGTGCGACCCACCTACAATCATTGGTGCTACTCATTCTTTGGAATTTTAATTTGATCTCTCTGAACTCCACCATACGAGCCTTGGTATGATCGTGATACCCACCTATGATTGTACTTTGATTTGCAGGGTGTAGGTTCCAACCGGATCAACATTAAAACTCAAGATCGTACCTAAGATTGTGGTTTCTGACCACAGTCGTGGTTCTCTCTCATGATTGGAAGGTATAATTTTTAATTTTCAGATGTTTGGGACTATTTTGTTAGATGAGAGCATTGTACATTCGTACAATCTCCCTGCGATCGTACCTATGCTTGTAGTTTTCTCACAGTAGGATAATGATTTACTAACATAACTTTTTACTCTAATATTGGATTAAGGCAAAACTTTTTACTCTAGGAGTTATGCTCGTTTGAATTTGACTATAACAAGATTCTTCTCAAGAAATTAATTAGTAAAGAAGGTTTTGACTCGACCATGAGCCAAGAATTAATTATAGCATTTATACATGTCTAAGTTACTTATCATACACTCAAACTATTATTTTTTATTTTACATGCACTTGAAGCACAGCTTTAATATTATCTTGACTTTTTGGGTTGTTACAATGAGTTTTCTGTTGCATTGCAACATATATCTATATTTGTTTTATTATTTCCAACATATGAGTAATGTGTTACAACAGGTGACTCATCTGTTGCAACAGATGTCTATATCTATTTGATTATTTCTAATAGATTGCAACAAATATCAATATTTTTTTGATCCAACAGATGAGTCATCAGTTGCAACAAATTTCTATATTTGTTTGATTATTTCTAACAAATGAGTCATCGGTTACAACATTTTTAGAGTCTGTTAGAAATAATTAAACATATTAGATACCTCCTGTAGTAGATGATTATATCTATTTGATCAGTTTTAACAGATAATAAATCTATTGTAATATTTGAACTTAGTAATCCATTTTTAGTAGTAATTTAATATTTTCAAATCTATGGTTAAATAGAATTCATAAAAAATAACTGGAAATCAATTGAACATAAAATACTATCATCATGAATTACATAATATCATTAACTAATGATACTAAAAATAAAATATTTTTATGTCATCTAAAAATTATTAATTACACAAATAAGAACAATTACAATCCATATCAGAGCTCCAAACTCTTACATGCTACCTCAATAGCCTAATATTCAATGAGGTCTTGGGAGTTTTCATACCCGTGTCGGTTATCAAATGCTCAATAAATGCAAGTGAGTATAACCCGCACGCGACATCAGTCTTAATTTTTAGTTGGTTCCATTTTTGACCTTCAAAATCCCATCGTTCGTTGTCCAACTTTTCTTGCAAGAGATTCATTTTGCCTCTTTTCTTTAACAATCTTCGAAACAAATCCAACAAAGGCTCCTTGTAAATAAAAAACTTGTACCTACTTAAGAAGTTACCATAGAAGTTGAGGTATATGATCCTATCCCTAAGATCATAATACTTAGTGAATTTCTAATGGCTCCCCCGCGTGAGTTAAAGAAATTCATCAACATACTAATATAAGAATACAATTTAAATAAGTAAGTTATAATAACAATTTAAATGACACAAAATATGGATAATCTATTACAATAGATGAGTCATCTGTTGCATAGTTCTCTGAACCTATTAATAAAATACCCAATGTACTACAAACTAATGCAGCGAATGGGTTATATTTTGCAATAAATGAATCATCTATATAAAAATACCAATGCTATTGAATATATATAAAGTTAGAAAGAGTAACTTACTTAGTCCACCCACCAGACATTCATACTAGTTATGTCCTTGAAATTTTTTGCACCAAATTTATGCATGGAGTAGACTTCTGGGGCTTGTTTTGATTTCGACAATGTTTTTAGCTTAGCCTTCTTTATGGATTTCACCAACTTGTAAAGATTCACCTTCTTTAGCTCTCTCTGTTTTCCTAATGGCCCTTAGAAGTTGCTCAATAATGCAAGAAATAAGAGCTATAATTTTCCTTTAGTTAATATCTAATAGCACCTTTGAAATTTCTTTTTTTCCACCTCTTAACCTTTAATAGAGTGAATGGCTCTAAAATCTTCCTTGATTGAATGAAACCCCTCTTAGATGTCAATTCCTTAATAGTAACACTTAGAGCATCAATAGACTTTATCAAGTTCTTACGTTTGTCATTGAATTCCTTGCAGTTACATGCTTAACATGATCTAGTAGACGGACTAAATAAGGTGGCATGCCTACTAAAACGGGTGAATCCACCCCCAATATGACCATCATTATGGTCAACTCTTTTTTTTAAAAAAAAAATCACGAGCATTATCAACATTCTCATGACCATCTCTGACACCAACATCATCACCACTACTACCAATATTAACTCCAGTGCTAAAATGTATTGCAGTATCACCAATATCACCAAAAAAACTCAACAACAGGCTTAGCAAGAATAATCTAACCTTCCATAGGTGCTTCTCTTTTAATGACTGTTTCTCCAACCAATTCATTTTTATCAAGTCCATCTTATGATCTGGTTTGTTGTCTACAATTCCTAGAGTAAGAAAGATAGGCATCTCTAACCCTTGCTCAGTAGGACAAGTCAGGGATGCACAATCTATAAAAGAGTATATATATTAAAATCAACCTATAACTTACAGAGATGGACAACCTATTATAATAGATGAATGATCTATTGCAAAAAATATAAGACATCGGTTGCAAAAAATTTCATATCTCTTATATTATTTACAGTTGATTGGGTAATCCATTAACATGTTTAGAGAACTTATGCAACAGATGGGTAATCTTTTGGGACAAGTTATCCATTTATTGTAATAAGTTACTCATCTATTGCAACAGATTACCCGTCTGTTGCATAATTATAGTAGATGAGTAATATGTAGAGGTAAGTTGAAAAAGATGACTTATTTGTTGCAATAGATAATTAACTTGTTGTAACAATTGAGATACCTATTGTAACAAATAGGACATCTATTGAAATGTGTTAACTTAAGTAAAATTATTCTATTCAAAAAATACTTACTGCATTATCAGGAGGGTTAAAGAGATTAAAGGGAATTCATCCTTGAGTTGTTGGTAGACAACTACCTAAGGATCCTTTGATGAGAAACCTCTTCTGATTAGTCCTTAATTTATTGCCGGAGGTGAGAAATGAGCTATAATGCCCAAGCCAAAAAAATATAAACATGATGTAAATAAAAAATTAGAATAATTATTTAGTAACATAAATAAATGAAACACTAAAGAACTAAGGGTGTAATTTTCCATGAAATACTGAGGAAAGCCATATTAGTTAATCATTTTTGGAGATAACTTTGTCAATAAATATTTAAAAGTTAAGAAATAGCTTTCATATCCTCATGGATAATTGTTGAATGACTCCAAATCCTGAGCAAACACCAACAAGTCAGGTTCTATGACTTTGTTGGTGTTTGTGGCCCAAAAAACGGAATGCATAAACCAAACTAACACAATGGATCCTTGTGCTTCTTCTAAAACTTTTTGTTCTTGAGATCCAGTATCAACTATCGGGCGTTGTAGCTAGATCCAACAATGGCTAATAAATCATTTATTTGTCTTTGCCTTTATTGGTTATGGTGGCTATCTTGGCTAGTGTCTTGTCTTTCTTTAATGCCTTGACTAATTTAGGTGTCTTTCTTGCCTTTGACATTTTAAGGATATTACTATAGGAAGAGATTTTGAAGGAGGATGGCATGTCTGTCCAGTCACTATGAAAAATTCTTGCATGACAAAATAAATTGATATGCCATAATGGTTTATCCAAATTCCATCCATTTTCTTGTTCTTATCCGTCACACTTTCATCCTCATAACCCTTATACTTGATCATGTGTTTGAGAAGACCATACATCATGGCTATTTGAAATCGTACATTGTTATTCTTTGAAAGATCAAGAAAGTGTCCAAAACAACCGGAATTAAAGTAATTTTTCAATTTTTCATCCCTCAATATCTTATTAAAACCATAAAAATTTTTACCCATGATTGATTTAACAACAAAACCATCAGTCAAATCTGTAGGGCTGTCTATAGGCATCTCCACTTAAAACTTATCAATACTAAAAGTTTTTACAAGATTATACTGGGCTTTTGATCTGCATTCACAAATGATCGATGATACCTTAACAACATCATCAACATTATCATCAACTCTTTCCTCTTCATCCTCTCTTTTATTTTCCTCTTCAGTATTTTCCCACTTTCAGTATCATCTCATTCCTCACTTTTCTTTTCAACTTCTTCCTTCTCATCTCCTTTCGTACTTTCTTTTTCATCTTCATCCTAACCTTCATCCACACCTTTCTTCTCATCTCCTATATCACTTTTTTCAATATCTCCATCCTTAGCATATACATCTTCTTCTTTTTATCTTTCTCCTCTACAACTTCTTTCTTATCTCCATCACTTTTCTTTTCTATATCATCTATAGATCATTAAACTAATTTTCCTTCAATGTCTTCTTCATTATATCTTTTCACATCTTCATTCTCTTTTTATACATCTATAGATGGTAACACTTTATTTATTTATGAAAGGGCTTGTCCGGTAAGTTCTTTTAATAATGATGATAATTTAGCTATTTTACTTGGTTTATCCGAAGTTGATCCACTTTCTTTTGTTTTGGAAGATGTTTTATCTACAAATATGAAGAAAACAAAAAAGATTAAAAAATAGCTATGCACATTAAAAAAAGTAACAGTAAGTTTAATAAATACAACATAATACAATAATATTTCCAACAAATGATCCATCTGTTGCAACAAATGGATCATCTGTTAAAAGGAATAAAAATAATTTTGCTACTATATTTGTTTTTATCCAACAGACAGCCCATCTATTGCAACAAATAAGTCATCTGTTGGAAGAAAGCAAAATAGTAGCAAAACTAGTTTGACTTCTTCCAATAAATAATCCATTTGTTACAATAGATGAGTCATCTGTTAGAAAAATAAACCAGTAGAAACACTATTTTGATTTCTTCCAATAGATGACTCATTTATCACAATAAATTGAGTCATCTATTGAAAGAAATCAAAATAATTTTGCTACTTGTTTGATTTCTTCCAACAAATGACTAATCTATTGCAATAGATAGGTCATCTATTGGAAGAAGCATAGCAATAAACCAAGAGATGATGTAGTTATTTCTAATAGATGCCTAATATGTTTCAATAGATTTTTATTCTTTACAAAATATTACACATCTGGTAAGAAATATTCTTATCATACACATATACCAATAAGAACACTAACACCACCACCAACAATACCAAGCTATATCACCACTTGAATAACACCAATGTTTTTACTTATAAACTACCACCACCAACAAAAATAACAAAATTAAGAAAATCAAGAACACCACCAACACCAACAAAACTAAGAGCACCAAGAATATACCTAGAGCACAAACAACCACAACAATAAAAAACACAACACTAAGAATACCCTAGAACACCGACAACACCAAAAAAACACCAACAACATCCAACAACAACACCAACAAACACAACAACACCAATAAATACCAAGTGAAGTAATTTAATAAAATAACACAAATAACAAAAGAAATTGTTACCACAGATATCATGGAAAAAAGTCAAAGTTCAAGTTTCACTATTTTTAAAATAATGTTCGTGATATATGTAGTTTAATGAAGAGCATATGACTACAAGGGACCAGGTCCCTGGATGTTTGAAGTAATAGTATATCTGGCACACGTTTGCACAGCTTTATCCATTTGTGTAACTAATTGGCAGGTGCTGCTTGTACTAATGAGGACACCTGGTCTAATGACATTACAACCTTAATCATCACTCATCTATAAAAGAAAAAAGATGATTCTTCATCAAAGGGCTTTTAAAAATCCAAAGAGTAAAGAGAGGAAAAGGGTAAAAACTCCATATTTAATACTGCTCAAGTTCTTATTATATGAGTATGCTTAAATAGAAATAGTTCTTGAGTGAAGCCTATTTATAAATGAATTACTTGTGTTATAAGAGTAATAAACTTTTTTCTTTGCTTAGAGAGAGCTTAGGTAGAGTTACCTAAGGTGGATATTGGTTAGAGTTAATTAATATCAGGGTGTGTCCTTGGTAGAGTTATCAAGATGAGATTATAGCAGAGTTATTACAAGTGGAAAGAACCTAGAGTTAGGTTCATTGAAATCTTTAATAAAGAGTTTGATTATAGTGGATTTATAAGATGCTTGTGAGGGCAAGCCTTGGTTTTTACTTTCTTGATAAAGGGGGTTTCCACATTAAATTCTTATGTTTTTACTCTTCCTGTAGTATCTCTTACTTCCTGGTTGCTTTACTAAGTTTTTCCTATGATAAACTTTGACAAACTTGGTCCCTCATTGTGTGGGGAAACCCTCAGGGTTTCTACAATTGATATTAGAGATAGTTCACTCTAAAAGGTTAACAACTAGAGTGTCTTGGTTAGAATGAATGCTCCACCTAATCTAAAAGAAGGGCAATTTATCACTATACCACCAAGTTTCAATGGGTAGTATTTTGGGTGGTGGAAAACCAGGATGTTTGACTTCATTATGGTTGGGGATAGTGAACTAATGGACATAATCCTTGATGGTCCTTAAGTCCGTGAAAGAAGTCAAAGAAGAAAAATATACAAGAATGGTCATCAAAATCAGGAGGGAGTTTATTGTTAAAGATAGAAAGAAAATTAAGTAAAAATACAAAGCCAAGAAATTGTTAGTTTGTGGCATAAGGCCTGATGAATATAACTGGATCTCAGCTTATAAAAATACCACAGAGATTTGAGATTGCTTAAGGACTGCTCATGAAGGTGGTACTGATGTGATAGATTCTAAGGTAGACACGCTGACTACTTAGTATGAAACCTTCACTATGAAAGAAGGATAAACCATCCAATAAATGCATACAATATTCACTTCTATCATAAATAAGCTTCACTATTTAGGAGAAGTGATTCCATTATACAAGCAAGTGATAAAGATTCTTGGGGTTCTTCCTAAGTCCTGCGAAAGCAAAGTGGATGCCATAAATGAAGCAAAAGACCTGAAGAACCTTACCATGGATGAACTAATTGGAAATCAAAAAACTCTTGAGCTCAAGAAGCAGCAAGAGCTAGAAAAGAAGGAAGTTAAAAAGGAAAAATCTCTGGAATTTAAGGCTTCACAGCATAATTCAGGTGAGGAAGACACTGATGTTTCCTATTTGGAAAAATGAATTATCAAATCTATGTGGAAAAGTGGTCAGTTCTAAAGAAGAGAAAGCAATAACAGAAGAGGAACAAATGTTGAGATTTGTCACAAATATGAAAGTCCTGAGCATTTCATTAAGGATTGTCTTCTTAATGGGAACTCTAACTCAAGTGGGTTACCAAATCCAACGAATAATCATGGTTCCATGATTGAGAAAGGGGATTGTAGTCAAGAATTCTCATTAAAAAGTGGTATTCAATGCTTAATTTTGAAAAATCTAAATGTAGTCTCTCTCTCAAGACACTTTAAGTGAAGGTGTCATATTTTGAAATAGTTGATTTCAAAGGACCAAGTCCTTAACAGAATATGGGTGAAAATATCAAGACAACCAAACCTATCATATAAATCAGTGTCTCCTCTCAAATTTGGCTATGTAAAAAAGATAGGTATCCATGATATAGTAGGTGAATGTTAATCTAATTTAGTATCATACTATTATAGTTATAAACCTAAGGTGACAACTTTGGAAGGAAATATTGAAGTAAACCATGTTGAAAATTCACTTAAAAGAGAGGGACCTGGTCCCATCTCTCAGATGAGTACCAAAATAATGTGCCTTAAATTTTTATAAAATTTTTGTCTAAAAACGGCCACATGTTCAATCCTATATGAACAAAAGCTGTCAACTTAGTTCAAATGTGAAGAGTCACAACCGTTGTCATCAGATGAGTCCATTCAAAAAAGTATCTCTTAAATGTAAAATAGTCACATCTTTAATTATAAATTCAAATCCTTTTATTTCATTCTCTCATTAATTAACTTAGAACATTATTTTCCCCCTCAATCAAAACTGGTCCTTCTTTTTTCTTTCTGAAATTTTTTAAAATATCTGAAATTCCCTCTTCTTCAAACTCCATGAAAGAATTGACCCCTGTCATCCTCAAGAATTACAAAGAGAGTTACCCATTAGTCCTTCCCATGAGACTCTTAAGACTCTAAGTGAAACTATTCAAGTTGAAACTCTAAGCTCCAGTAATTTTCCTGTCTTAGTAGATGACCTAAACAAAGGTTTTGGTTCTCTAACTGAGCAAAAGATTCTTCAATCTGAAGGACCTCTTTTTCTAAAAAAAACAGAGTCCTCCAATGCTCTTCAAATCCAGGTTTCTTTAAGGAATTCAAAGGTACTGAAATCTTAAAAAATTTACAAGAGCTTGGTTCCCCCACTCTTTCTGAATCAAACCCTATATTTTCCCAATTGGTTTATGAAGAAATTTTTATAAAGAAGTATGATCCTTTTAGGAGCATAAATTAGGTAGCTAAAAATCTTCTTTTACTTGGACATAATGCGAAGGAAAGTTCTGCAAGTGAGGAAGAGAAAATAACAGGAGAAAGAGATGATTTGAAAAAGGATATAGAGTTTCTATTACCTCCAAATCAAGAAAATGAAGAGGATGAGGATGAACAATCTCTGATTTGGAAAATGAAGAAACTAAAGGACAATAAAGAAAAGGAGAATTGATTGACTCTAGTATACAAGTTACAAGATCTTATTCCACTAGAGGGTTTGAGATGAAATTGCTAGTAGATGCAATAAAGAAGAGTAAGTCTTCTACTACTAAAAGAAAAAGACTCAAGAAATATACTGTAGAGGAAGAAGAAAATCTTAAAGTTATGGAGGTGAGACAATATGAGAATATGATTCTGACATTTTTATTACATCTATAAAGAAAAGACTAGAAGTTCATGGTGGTGCAGATACCTGGTCCTCTGATCCAAAGTTTGGGAGTCATGGTGCCAGTAGAAAGAAGCACATAGCTGTGAAAAAGAAGAAAGTCTATGAGGTACCTGGTCTCAAGAAGAGAAAAACTGATAAAAAGGAAGAGCCAAGTGATGAAACTAAGAGAATAAAAAGAGGGAAGAAAATAAAAATATGTCTAGAGAAATATAGATTGAAAGCCCCAAAACATAAAAAGTGCTATCAGGAAGAATGTTTGATCCCAAAATCTATAACAAACCTGGAATGGTGGCGTTGGTAGAATATGTCAAGCACCAAGGATGACTGCATCTATTTGAGGAAGTAACACCATTGATTTTAGAAAATAAAGTGAGAAAATTCTATTATTCAATCGATTTCTCAGAAGATAAATTGAGTCTATCTGCACAGGTGCAAGGAAAAGAAATAAAACTAGATAAAGAAACCTTTAGAGGAATTTTAGATGTGCCTGTTGTAAGTGTGAGGACAATTGTGAATCAATAACCCACAACTAAATTTATGATTGAAGCCTCAAAGGTATGTGGGACCTCAATAGCAATAGTAAAGAAGAAATTTCTAAAGAGTGAGTTTCAGTTGGTTTTTAAATTTATTAACAAGGTCCTGCTACCAAGATCAGAGAAAAGAACAACTGCCTCTGGTATTAATCTATTTTTAATCAAATCCCTGAGTAAGTTTGAATTGATGAGTCTTCCTGCTCTAATGATAGAGCATATGCACAAGGTGGTTTAAGAAAAAAAAAGGAAGGCATAGGATGCCATATGGTTACTTATTAAACAAAGTCTTTAATCATTTTGGAGTGATTGGGACTAATGGAAAACCAGGAATACTCAAACAAAAGACCAGTCTAACTACATAGGTGGAAAATGAGTGCATTGAAGAGAAAGTGGGGACTTTGTCCCAAGTGTTCGAGCTACTAGTTGCTCAAGAAATCTTAACCAAAGAAATGAAGGAGTTGAGGATTGTGCTAGCAGAAAGATACACCAAAAATTACATCTAAAACTACAGAATTAAATGTTGTCCTCGGAGAGAAGGTGCCACTGAAGAACTTGCAAAAGAAAATGGAAAGCTCAAGGGAAAAATTACAAAATTGGTTGGTGAAGTCCAAGAAATGAATGATAAAGTAAAAAATCTCAACAAATAGTTATTGGATGTTAATTCTACTGAGGCTGCTCGAGTGGACATGTTGCTAAAGTCACTCTCCCCTAAGCACCCTTCTACCTGAGTCCTAGTGTATCAGCTTCCTGTGTCAGATTCTATTGTGGCCTTTGCCAATAATACTTTTATACCTTTTTAGTATATTGTAATAGTACTTATCCTAATTAATCATGAATGAATTTCTATTTGTGGTCATCATGTGTTTCCCTTATTTTAATGCTTTTCTTCATGTTAGTGTTGTCCAGTAGCCATGAGTTAATTAGCTTGTACTTATCTTTACTCTTAGTTTACTACTAATCCTTTTCAATGATGCCAAAAGAGGGAATATAGAATTCAAGGACCAGGTATGTGTGTTCTGTGTGCTCATATAGTGCAAGCTGATAGGGGAAAGTATGGTATGGAAAATTGATGGGGAATCAAAGGAAATATGCTCATGTGATCAAAGTTTTTGATGCAAAATAATAAGAAGGGACCAGGTCCCTGTGTTACATGATGGTAGAAGCATGATGATAGGGGAACATTTATATTCAGTAGTGGTAATCACACTAATTAAATATGATAAATATGCATTGATGGTCAATGCTTTGTGGTTGGTTTTTCATTATCAAAAAGGGGGGAAATTTCTATATGTAGTTTTGATGATTAGCAGATTACTACAAGGGACCAGGTCCCTAGATGTTCGAAGCAACAATACAGCTTTGTCAATTTGTGTAACAAACTGGCAGGTGCTGCTTGTACTAATTAGGACACCTGATCTAATGACATTTCAACCCTAATCATTACTCATCTATAAAAGGAAAAATTATTTCTTCATCAAATGGTTTTTGGAAATTCAAAAAGTGAAGAGAGGAAAAAGGCAAAAACTCCATTTCAACAATGCTCAAATTCTTAGCTGTATGGGTGTGCTTAAATAGAAATAGTTCTTGAGCGAAGATTGATTTGTAAATGAATTACTCATGTTATAAGAGTAATGACCTTTTCTCTTTTCTTACAGATAGCTTAGGTAGAGTTACCCAAGGTGGATATTGGTTAGATTTAATCAATATCAGGGTGTATCCTTGGTAAAGTTGTCAAGATGATCTTGTAGTAGAGTTATTAAAAGTGAAAGCCCTAGTTTTTCCTTCCTTGTACAAGGGGATTTCCACATTAAATTCTTGTGTTTTTATTCTTTCTGCAATGTCTCTTACTTTCTGGTTGCTTTACTGAGTTTTACTTGTGATTGACTTTGAGGGACCTGGTCCCTCTTTGAATGGTGCAACCCTCAGGGTTTATACAGTTTGGTACCAATAACAAAAACAACACCAATAACACCAACAACAACATCAACAAAACAAACAACACCAACAACATTAACAACATCCACCAACAACACCAACAAATACCAATAAAGTGATTCAAAACAACAACACAAAAATCAAGACAAAATTGTCACAACATATATCTACAAAAAAATCAAAATCAAGTTTTACTATTTTTATAATAATGTTTGAGAACCAGAACAACAACAATAATAAAAAAAAATCATATTTTACTCATAAATGATATGCCATTTACATAAACCACCATATTAACAGAACAAATACCATGAATTAGATTTTTTCGGGGTTCATCTTTCTTTTTTGAACATTAAATCTCAAAATGGTTAACCCATAGTTGAAGAGAATACAACTAAAGTTCTTTTCTTCTTCATTAACTAAAAATCCCTAATTTTTTGAAAACTAAAAAAAAGAAATATTTACTTATGAAGAGAGAGAAATTAGCAATTGAAAGTCAAAAAGAAACGATGAAGAACTTGAAGTTAGGGTTGTCAGAGGTGAAAGATGTTAGAGGATGTTTATCTCATTAATCTGTTATCGATGGAGGGCAACAATTGTTGGGCTTGAGAGAGAAAGATATTGAAGACATTTGAGAGGAGAGAGGTTCAACTTTGTAAATTGATTTTTTCCTTACTTTGGATTTTATATTTTTATTAAATATAGTTGTGGGTTGATTTGTATTTTTAAAATGATTAAGAAATTTTTAAAATTTTGATGGAGTTTTCAATTAATTTAATTAATTTTTTAAGTATCTTTGACCCTTAGCTAGGTCAAGTGACAAAAAATTAAAAGTAAACTTGTTTGACCCCCTTCCTTTAATTTTCTGATGAGAGTGGGTGTTGGGCGGTGCGAGAAGGTGGGAGGGGGAGGGGCCCTACATATTAATTAATTTTGATTTTTCCCTTGGGAAAATTACTCATATATACTATTAGCTTAATTAATTTATAAAAATATTTGAAATATACATATATGTACATTAATAATGTATATATAATGTATAGATATGTATAGTATATGTATTTTTATGTAAATATGCCCAACGTAAACACTATGTACATTTGTAAATTAATTTGAATGGAGTGTTTAGAATTGTAAAATTATTCCTATATTCATGGTGTCCAACAAATTGAGATGCAATAATCTTGATTGGTGTATTAGGGGGGGGAGGAAGGTTTGAGAGAGAATGAACAAAACAAGCTAGAGAATTGGGATTGGCCTTTTGGTGTCACGACCCGAGGCTACCCCTAGTCGCGACAATTGTGCTTACGGTCACAAGTGACCACAAGCTAAACCATGTGCTGGTACCTATTGAGAGCACTGAATACAATAATAATAATAATATTGGACATATGCAAAAAACAACTGATAAATCCATAAAGTCTGAATATAGAAAATACGAATAAATCACAAGTCTAAAACATCTGATAAGACTGATAAAATTAACTAACTGGTTGTCTGAATATCTGAAAGACTCTAAACTAACTGAGGAATTAATGGGATAGACCCCCAACTAACTCCAACTGACTAAATAAATAGAAATACTGAAATAACTGAATACTTATAACATGTCCTTGATGGATGAGGAATCACCACTACGACAGATAGATTATGCTGAGCAGTGAACTTTGGTCGAAAAACTGTGCATCCAAACCTATGATATAAGACATCATAGCACAAAAAAGAGTATGCAGTTAGTACTCTGAAAGTACTGGTATATGAGATGAGGATACGCTGAAAATGCATGGGGTAACTGTGCATGAATGCATGAAAACTGTAATATCTAATAATGCAAGACCAAGCATATACATATTTCTAAAATAATCTGTAATCTGAAAGACTGAAATTTGTATATCTAAATAACTATAAATCTGTATACTTGGGTTAAGCAAACCAGAACTAAATACACACTAAATGTTGTACTAAGACTTTGGGAGATATTATCTAACCGACATACCCCAATCTGAGCTAATCGGGTTCAAACCTGTAACCCAGTTGAAAGGGTGTAAGTATCGTGCCATAGTTACTAACACGGGCTATGTGGATCCACTAATCTGGTGTCCCAAAGGACCAGGGTATCAATACTAAACTGAAGAGTGACTTCTTATATCCTATGCTGGCTATGTAGTTTTGGAATGCAAGGACTGCTGCTATCGACTCTACCTAACTGGCGGGGAAGCCGCCACCCCTGCATTCACGTGGAGCTAAATCCTACTCCCAACTGAAGCACTGGATCTAAAACTAGACTGAGTTTAACTGAACATTATTTCATGACTGATAGTGTTCATTATGATCATAATAACTGAATAAATAGGAATAATCATGGTTTAACTAAATCATACTTGAAAATCTAAAAATCATGTAAAATATGTAGGTATCAGGTGTTCATAATCCACCAGTACTGAATAATCACTGTATGTAGTAATAAGCTTAAAAATATAGTAAAGGATTATGGTTCAACACACATAAGCATAGACATTTCATTAAACATGTGGGGACCATGAATTTAACATAGGAATGCTTGCTAAGAATCATAAATTTAGGTTTCATTATAAAATTCACTTGAATAAAGCATGGGAAACTCAAATTTATAGCATGAGGAATTCAAAATCTTGCATAGGATTATACATGGACTGAATTGCACTTAAATGACCATGGAAACATGAATTAAACCAATCTTAAGCAAAACAAAATACAATAATGAAAGAAAAATTCAATCTTTAATTGAAAAGGGGTTTTTTGGGCTCTATGGGTGAAAGGAAACCCATGAATGAAGATCCCACACACCTTAAGCCTTTAACTTGAAAGATAAACACCAATCTTGATGCTTTCTTGAAGGTTCTTGAACTTGGGGAACTTGAATTCTTGATTTCTTGGGGAGATGAAATTGAATTTGTGCTCTTGGGGAAGAGAGAAGGGTTTTATTGAGAGAGTTTTGGAGAAGAAGGGCAAATTATATCCTAAATGATCTCCTAATTCGTGTTATGAATGATTGGGTTGAGGTGGAAAAGACCCAATTACCCCTCAGGTATTTAAATTCAAAACTGGACGAAATATGCTTACCGCGATGCAGCCTTTTTGCAATAGTTCATATCCCTCACCGCAACATGGTCTGCATGACGATGGGAATAACACCACATTGTGGGCTTATCAGGATAATCCTCTAGTTTTGTGATCCAAACATGATCTAAACCCCATCCAAAAAAATCTAAAACTTCTCTGTTACATGCTCCTTACATCCTTGAACATTAATTAACTAAAAAACCATCATCTAGGGGTTGGGAAGACCAACTTAAAAATCCTCCAAGATTAGAAGTCTTAAAAATGACTAAGTCCCCAGCACTTAGTGAAATTTTTAGGACTTAAGCTCCTTATGCATGCAACTAGAAGCTGAACTGAGATAAGAATAATATGGGGTATTACAATATCTCTCCCTTGGGAACATTCATACTCGAATGATACTGACTTAGATGAAATACTAAGGTAAGACTGAGATGATGCACGGTACACTTATGGACTAAATCATGACAGAATATCTAGAATCTGAAATTGATGCAAGATGCATGAACTGAGATAAATCCAAAAATTACCTGGATACAGACATTTTACCTCTTGGAATAGCCATATTCATGATACTTTAGATAGTATGACTGGCTGGAAAGATGGAAAACCATAGGAACTTGTCTGTCTGACAGCTAGACTGAATTGCTGGCTTTACAGACTAACTCATACTTAAAGCTTATACTTAATTGGAGTATTTCTTCAACGCTCTTTCTAAGATGTTCTAATAACATTAGAGAGTAGAGAATATTGGGCATGATCTGTAATACCCTGTATTTCCTTAGCCTAAATTAACTCTCAGTCCATGATTTGTGTAATATAAATTTTTTGAAATACTCAGTATTTTTCATCTTAGAGCCTTCCATTGCATAGGAAATTCAATTAGCTTTCCAACGATATAAAATTTTCCTAAATCCAATAATTGGGTAAGAATTTATGGCTATTTTAAATTTCAGTCATTAAACACCATCATTCAGGCCAGTAGCGCGTCGCGGAGTATACCAAAATAACAATTGTCAATTTCTAGTGTTGCTCCACGATATTGGTGCATCGCACCACCAGCCAAATTCATAATTGTCACTTTTCAGTGTTCCAACGCGATATTACCGCATCGCGGAGAGCTTCCAGGTCTCAACCAAAGTGGAGACGCGATATCACCGCGTCGCGCCACCATGCAAATTCTCAATTTTCATTTTCTAGTGTCTTGGTGCGATAGTCATACATCGCTTTAGCCTACCAAATTGGGAAAATTTCAGTAATTTTGAGTTTTAATTCCAAAGACTTTTAAGTACTTTTCCGTTATCCTAGTCAGCTTTTAACATGAAATTCAACCTAATAAGCCTAGTTATATCATTTTTTATTCAATTTTTCGCCAAGTTCAAGAGCTTTCTCTCTAAAAATACAAAACCCTAGCTTTAAGAATCAAGGTCAACGCTTAAGAATTTCTTCAAGAACCTTCAAAAACTAATAATCCAAGGTATGTTAAGTGTTCATCTATGGGTTCCTTCCACCCATAGAGTTCATGAATCCATTTTCAAATTATAAGATTGTTAAATTATGAACTTCCTTGTTTGAATTGAATTGAAATCATCTTCATATTATTGTTGGGCTAGTCCATGATTAAATTACAAGTTTTCATGAAATTAATCATTATATGTGTTGAATTACATGATCTTATGATAAACCCTTCAATTTGAAAGTTGATTGATGTAGACATGATAACTATATGTGTTGATTATTATATAATATAAGCATGCTCCCCATGTGTTTGATAAAATACCTATGTGAATTAAATAGTGCTCTTATAACATGATAGCATGTATTCCCCATTCATGTATAAGTAGATACCTTACAAGTGTTTGATAAAATGTCTCTATGGATGAATAATGAACAAGTGAACAATGTTATGTTATTCAAGATTATGCTATGATTTACTTTTTATACTACCGAGTCCTGGGGGTATTTAATACCCGATAATCTAGCTGTATACCTAGAGCCAGTGTCAGTTTCAAAATTGTATCAATCATATCACGATCAGTAGTCCTCTCAATCAGTTTTAGAACTCAGTAGAACTCAGTCATTTATAGAACTTAGGAAAACACAGTAAACTCAGTATCAGTCCAGTTCAGTTCAGTATAATCAGTTCAATGTCTTTCAGATAGGAGTAGGATTCAGCACCGAGTAAACCCAAGGATGGGGGCTCACATGCTAGTAGAGGGTATGATCCTTATAAGCAATCCTTATATTCCAGAACTATATAGCCAGCATAGGTTGAGATATCAAACCTGCCAGTTGAGGGTTCCACCATTCTCATTAGAGTACCTACTAGATGAGGGTAACTCTCAGCTTATCTTTACCCATGGCATGGTACTGACACCCTTCCAATTGGGGTTACAGATTAGACCCCAACTCAATTATCTTATCCTATTTGGGGCATATCAATTAGATAATTACCTCCCATAGTTTAAGTCTCAATCTTCAGAATAGAACTCAGTTCAGTTCTACAGAATTAGGACTGTCAGATTCAATCACTAAGTATCTGTAACTCAAATTATCAGTTACTCTATTATCAAAATTCAGTACTTAGCTTCAGAAAAGCTCAATTATAGTATATATATATATGCATAGATTGCATACTCAGTATTTATTGTAGTTTCAGTGATTCATGTACTCTTATGTTCAGTTACTCTATATCATTCAGTTAGTTATTGTTCATACATATGAACCCATGTATTCAACCTTACCTCATCTAGCATACCAGTACATTTCATGTACTGACACATACTTTTTCTTGCACTATGATATCTCATATCATAGGTTCAGACGCTCAGGTTTTGACCTCATATTGACAGATCTAGATTCAACCAGCAGTAGATTTAGCAATGAGTTCTCATCATTCGAGGATATTATTTTATTTCATTATCTCAGTAGACTTAATATTTTAGTAGATGGAGTTAGTTGGGGGATTGTCCCATCAACTCCACTTTCAGATAGTTTTCGATTAGTGGCTTTCCAGACTAGTTCCCAGACAGTATTCAATTTTATAGATTATTCTTTTAGTTGGTACACTTATTCAGTATTTTAGATGTTTTGAACCTCATGGCATTTCAGCCTATTTTCCTCATTTATTACATTATATTATTCAGTGCCCATAGTAGATATCAGTCATGGGTTAGCTTGTGGTTCTTTGGGGTCGTAAGCACCGTGTAGCATCCGGGGTACAGACTTGGGGCGTTACATGATCTGAATAAGACATATGTATTAGGAATCACAACATGGCTATAATTCTATTACATGGAACATAGGCCTATTAAACATAAGCTAGAACAGAATTGCCATGCCTTAGACATTGTAACTACTACTTCCAAGCTTAGACATACTCCTCAAATACTCCCTCAACTATACGTTCCACTTCAATAATGAACTTCACTTAAGGCTACTTAAAATATTGACATGGGCACTAATAACTCTATCTACTAAAGTCTGAGATGAACTCAATTCTCTCACTATGTTCAATCCTACTTGAATCTACAAAGTGCACACATAACACTGTAATATTAGTCTGAATCATGAATTCAATACCCCCAGCATTTTGAGAACTTCTCATCTTATGAATAATTCTTACAACCACAATGACTACTACATTTAACCTCTTACTAGGAATTCACCAACACACAATGCATTCATCTACTTATACACCAACATGACATTCAAGCCTATTTTTATAAACACATATGAACTTCTAAACGAACACCCATAAAAAAATTTTCCTCATATCCTTCAATCCCCTATCATTAACAACTTTTATGCACTACCCAAGAAAACACACATAGAATTTTCAACCAACTAAGACATATACAAAAAAACTTAACCTCAATCTTTCTTCTACCTTATAGCCTTAGATAAGGGAAACATATAACAATATTTTCTTTAATAAGGGACATTTACTCTCTCCCATCTAAATAATTACTTATTACTACGATCATTTCATAAGGAGAGGTCACTAAAGGATTAGAGCATGAGGACTTGAAACATGAAAGGATTCTATGCATAACTTTGACACTTAACTAAGGTCTGAGGAATAGAGTATTAACATCATGAATTCATCAAAGAGATCTAAACTTAGGATATAAATGACATAATCTATATTTTGATGATCATTAGGAGTGTAGCATGAATACCTGGAACTGAACTTACTGCAAAACATGAGTACATGAGTCATGAGCTGCATGACCTAAGTTTGGGATTCATAAATTCATGGAACATGATTCATACTATTGAGAAAACTGGAACTCCTTATACTAGGAACTGGAAGCTTACATGATCCTCTATGGCAAAGGCATGAATATGAGCTATGATCATGAAGCTTACATATTCGGTATGGGTAGATATCATGATAATTGAAGTACAAGGATTGAAATAAGAATGGGTTGGGCATATTTCTCCCTTGTGTTGTTCTACAACTCACTGTCATCACTACTAGAATCTTAGAGCCTGACTTGGTTACTTGTTCTATCATCTCTTCCTTAGCTTCAAGCCATAATTCTAAGTCCGTAGGCCCATTTTTTATAAACTCTAAATTGAACTGCCATCACTTTATTCTTGAGTCCGGGATATAATGATACACATAAATGATAAACTCACCTTGAAAGACTATGCCTGATAATGTAAGGCTCACAGCTAGTACTTCCTTTTGATATTCAATTCTTAGCTTTCTATAGCCCCAAACATCATCATATAATGACTTAAATACTTAATAGCTTAGAATCTTCTTGAGTTTCACCATACCATGAGTTCACACCATCTAGAGCTTCAACTCTCCTTTCTATTAGTTCAATCTTCAAAGATTCAAACTTATATTCTAATACTTAACATGGATATACCAAAACCTTTTATGAACCCTACTAATCTCTATCATAACCTACTAATATCACACCTCTAAACTTATATTTCTCCCTAAACCATGAGAATTACCATTACACCTAAACATCTAACATCAACATCCTATAGACCATAACTTAGTTGGTAAGAATATCAATTACTACATTGATAGCCTTATTCAAACTTAGCAACTCAAGGGTACTATATAAGAACACCCACACCAATATACTTAACTTAAATTCTTGCATACACTATTTCAAGCCTACTGATTCATCTTTCATAAAACTAGCCCCATGGGTACATTATTTACTAACTACCGATAAATGTCATCCCAACCTTACTGCTTCTAAACTTTCAGATTCATACTTCTAACTCTAGATCATATGTTTTCATAGGATTCTGAGAAGGAATTTGTAAGCACATCTAACTTTGGCTTAGTGGACGATTTTCATGAACAAAATAGGAGCTCCCTATGGGGAAATATTGGGCTTGATGAATCCCTCATCTAAGAGATCTTTCAACTATTCTTTCAATTCTCTAAGCTCAGTTGGAGCCATTCTATAGGCATAATAGAGATAGGCTGGGTATCTGGAAAAACATCTATTCTAAAGTCAATTTTCCTTTTAGGAGGAACTTCGGAGAGGTCTTCAGGTAACACATCTAGAAATTCCCTTACTACTAAAACTGACTCGAGACTTAGAGTTCTAGAATTAGAGTCTCCGACTCAAAAAAGGTGATACATGCACCCCTTAGATATCATTTTCTTTCCTTAAGATAAGAAATAATTTGACCCCTAAGCATTGAAGTAATACCCCTCCATTCAATGATTGGTTCATTAGGAAACTGAAACTGAACAATTTTATTTCTATAATCAATTGAGGCATTGCATGAGTGAAGCCATTCCATGTCTAGAATGACATCAAAATCAGTCATCTCTAACTCTACAAAGTCTACTAATGTAACTCTCTAGTATACCGTAATCGGGCAATTCCTGTATACTTTCCAGGCTATAATAGAGCTATCTATTGGAGTAGACACTGAGAAAAGTTCTGCTAAAGATTTAGGACTGACATTGAAATTGACTACTATAAGGAGTCAAAGGAGAGTGAAGCTATGGGATCTAATAAAGCATAAATATGGAGATAAAAGATGTGCAACATACCCGTAACCATATTAGGAGAACTCTCCTAATCCTGTTGAGTTTGAAGGGCATACAACTATTCTGACGCTGCCCACTGGTTGCGCTGGAAGTTGAACCCTATTGAGGTAGGCGACCACCTAGAATTGGAGGATGATTGGAATAACCCTGTTGACCAAACTTTGGGAAATCTCTGACTCTGTGGCCTAGCTTACCATATCCAAAACACACATCACTGTCAGCTCTACACATACCCTGATGATGTCTGTCATATTTCTCGCAGAGCAGGTTAGTATGACTACTATTCATACTATCTTAGGACTTAGATCCTGGTTCTATATCCTGACTATCTTGTCTGAACTTTGGCACTACACTCTAGCTGAAGATGGGGCTTGGCTTGGCTTAAAAATACCTGTTCTAGCCCTCTTACTCTTTATCTCCTTCTCCCTATACTTCTTCTCTTTAATCTGCTCAGAATGAACCATAAGCTTGGATATGAAAATAGCCTAATAATTTTTTTGAGAAACTAATGAATGAGCTAAGGTAGTGAAACAGCTCTGAATTTGGCGTGAGATACATGCTCATTCAAGAGATCATTCTGAATAAGCGATGGTGTAGGTTGGTTCTCGTTCCTTCTTCCATTGTTTATAATAGGAGGCAATATCTGTAAATGAATTGAAGGATGAGTTAGAAATAGAGTTTAAATAGAGCTCATTCTCATTAGCATGACATGAGTGATGAAAGAAAGAAAACTTTTCCTAAAATGTCTCGTAGCCTCTTTTGCTTCACACCCATGCATAAGACTATACTCAACATGGATTTCAGACTCCTCAGGATACTTAAAAACCTTAGGCTCTGATACAAAGTTTTTTCATGACCCGAGGCTACCTCTAGTCACGACAATGGTGCTTACTGTCACAAGTGACCGCAAGCTAAACTATATGATGGTACCTTCTAAGAGCACTGAATAAAATAATAAAGCCATAAAGTCTGAATGTAATTAATAAAGCCTTAAAGTTTGAATAATGAAAGTACAAATGAATTACAAGTCTAACATATCTGATAAGACTGATAAAACTCATTAACTATCTAGCTGACTATCTGAATTCCTGAAAGTCTCTAAACTGATTGAGAAATTGATGGAACAGATCCCCCAACTAACTACGACTAACTAAATATAATGAAATACTAAAATAATAGAATTATTATAATATGTCCTTGATGGATGAGTACTCACCACTACGACTATTAGATTACACTGAGCTGTCTAACTACAGTTGGGAAATCGTGTGTCCAAACCTATGATATAAGACATCATAGCGCAAAGAAGAGTATGCGGTCAGTACTTTGAATGTACTAGTATATAAGATGAGGACAGGATGAAAATGCATAGGGTAACTGTGCATGAATGCATAAAAACTATAATATCTGAGAATATAAGCTAAAGCATATACATAATTTTGAAATAATCTGTAATCTAAAAGACCAAAATCTGTATAACTAAATAACTACAAATCTGTATACTTGGGTCAAATAAATTGAAACTGAATATATACTGAATGTTGTACTGAGACTTTGAGAGGTATCATCTAATCGACATGCCCTAATCTGAGATGATCAAGGTGCAACCTGTAACCCAATTGGAAGGGTGTCTATACCATGCCATGGGTACTAACACGAACTATGTGGATCAATTTATCTGGTGTCCGAAAGGCCTAGGGTGTCAAGCCTAAACTTTTTGGTGACCTCTGAGAGAAAGTTAAACCTAAATTGATGGGTGACTCCTCATATCCTATGCTAGATATATAGTTCTAGAATTCAGGGGCTACAACTACTGAATCTGCTGAACTAACGGAGAAGCATCCATCCCTGCATTTACTTGGTGCTAAATCCTACTCCCAACTGAATGACATTGGGTCTGAAACTAGACTGAGTTTAACTGAACATTATTTCATGACTAATAGTGCTCATTATGATCATAATAACTAAATAAATAGGAATAATAATAGTTTAATTGAATCATACTTGAAAATCTAAAAATCATATAAAACAGGTAGGTATTGGGTGTTCATAACCCACCAGCACTGAATAATCAATGTATGTAATGACAAGCTTAAAACTGTAGCAAAGGATCATGTTCAGCACCCATAAGCATAGACATTTCATCAAATATATGGGGATCATAAATTTAACATGGGAATGCTTGCTAAGAATCATAAATTTAGGATTCATCATAAAATTCACTTGAATAAAGCATGGGAAACTCAAATTCATAGCATGAGGAATTCAAAATATTGCATGAGATCATACATGGACTGAATTACACTTAAATGACCATGGAAACATGAATAAAAACCATCTTAAGCAATACAAAATACAATAATGATAGAAAAATTCAATCTTTAACAAAAAGAGGGTTTTGGGGCTCCATGGGTAAAAGAAAACCCATGAATGAACATCCCATATACCTTAAACCTTTAACTTGAAAGAGAAACACCAATCTTGATGCTTTCTTGAAGGTTCTTGAACATAGGGAACTTGAATTCTTGATTTCTTGAGGATATAAAATTGAATTTGTGCTCTTGGGGAAGAGGGGAGGGTTTTATTGAGTTGGATTTGGAGAAGAAGGTAAATTATGCCCTAAAAGATCTCCCAATTTGTGTTATGAACGATTGGGTTAAGGGGAAAAATACCTAATTTCCCCTCAGGAATTTAAATTTAAAACTAGATGGAACAAGCTTACCGCGACATGGCCTTATCGCAGTAGTTCATTTCCCTCACAGTGACACGGTATGAATGATGATGGGAATAACACTGCATCACGGGCTTATTGCAATAATCCTTTGGTTTCATGATCTAAACATGAACCAAACCCAATTCAAAAGAATCCAAAACTTCTCTGAGACATGCTCCTTACATACCTAAACATAAATTAACTCAAAATCCAATATCTCGAGGTTGGGAAGACCAAGTTAAAAATCCTCCAAGTTTAGAAGCCTTAAAAATGACTAAGTTCCCAACACTTAGTGAAATTTTTAGGCCTTAAGCCCCTTATGCATACAACTAGAAGATGAACTGAGCTAACAATAATATAGGGTATTATACTTAGATTGGTCCAATCTCTATAATGGTTGGAATCTCGACATATAATTTTAAAAAATTAGAAAGTAATCATTAACAAAGGTTGTTTTAGTAAAGATAACGGTGGGAAATGTCCAAACATGGTTATTTAATGTAACACCCCAGATGTTACGGGGTCTAAGGCACTATAAAATAAGCATAACTATGTTAACCTCTATAATACCCTGTGTGTGGAAGTCACTATGCATTATATGACTTATTTTTTTAAGTCGTATATACATCATACGAGTCATGTATAGTAAATCATACCTAGGGTAGTGTGGGGGTAGATAAGGTCTGTTGTAGGTATGAGTTGACCCTAGAAGTCGTCAAGCATGGTATGAGTCATATGAAGGAAGGTCGTGAGTTTATTAGTGTAGGTTCCCTAAGGTTCTGTCCAAGATACGATTGGTAGTTTCCAAGTCATATAGGCAGGTAGCGATTCATATGTTACCACTAATATGTTGACCAGTATATACCATTTTTAATTCTGCCTAGCTTATGAGTTGATAGGCATAGTCGTACCTCACCATGTGATTCATATGGTTGACTCATGAAGACTGGTGATCAATTTCTGTGAAGTTTAGTTAAAGGGCTTTTTGGTCTTTTCCCTTCTTATAACTCTAACCCATGACCTATAACCCTAAAAAAGGCGTTAATTTCCTCAATTTATTAATCCATTAACAACATCATCTCTGCTCTCATATTTAAGAATATCAAGATTAAGGTTCCTCTCACAAATTCATCTTTCAAGTCCCAAGGTTCAAATTCTCTTCACAAGTTAAAAAATTTTAGGTACGTGGGGTTTATGAACAAGGTTATTCTTTCATCCTTGTGCCCAAAGTACGTGATTTGATATTGAATTTACTTATTTTAAATTAGGGTTCATACCCAAGTAACCATATATTTGAAGTATGACATTATTATGTGATTGATAGATTTATGTGCATCAAGGTCTACATACATTCATGTTTTGGCTCATAAGATTTATATAGTGATTTGAATTTCATTATATTGATTGAGATAATGTTGAAAGACTTTAAGATGATTATTTAGCATGATGTTTTATCATGAATTTCTATGAACTAAAGCATAAATTCCAAGTCCTAAGTACAAGTAATGAGTTTACAAGAAGTTTACGCTCTTAAGTTACATTGTTTACTGTTATAAGATTATTCAAAGAAAAGCTTGATCTTTTGATCTAAATATAAGACATGAAATCCACAACTGTTCATCTTGATTATGATTTAAAGTAAAAAAAAAAGCATAATTGGTGTTCAATTTATAGACCCTTATTCTATTTTATGGTGGATTTCTTAAGTTTGAGAATATAAGTATTCTGGGAGTAGTATTTAGCATTAAGAAGGGAATGTGGATGAGCATATCCCAAATTCCTGGAAACTACGAGCCACAATAGGTTAAGCTTTTTCCCAATATGGATAAAGTTTAGGGATCACTTAAGTTAAGGTTCTAGTCTGATTGCAAGGGTATAACAGCTCTTCCTAACATGGCTAAGACGTTGGACTCCATTATTGCTCACATAGTTTATTTCAGTTAGAAGAATCTTCCATAAGAAAGAGTAAAAGTAAAGATTTTAGAAACTAAGTGTTATGACTCACTATGTTTGTTCGCACGCTTCATTACTCATGAATTATGATCCTAAAGTCTTTGATTTTATTCAAGTTCAAAGTGGATCATTTACACTTAGCACACATTATTTTGAAAGTATACATATGTATATTCATTTTCATTTTACTTTTTCACTCACCCCCACCTACTCAGTATATTCCAGAGGTACTAACCCATATATATGTCTATGTGCTACATTATCTTATAATATAGGTTCGGGTGCTCGTTTCCAACAACATGATTAACTATAAGCATCATCACCTACGTTCTAACTTTTGGTGAATCCTCATAGTTTGAGGACCCAGCTTATCAAACTTCTCTTCGGTAATGTAAGAACTTTAGTTAATTGATTTCCATTTATATTGAGGTCATCTGGGGTCTGTCCTAATGGCGCTCTAGTTAGTAGTAAAGGCTTGTTAGATTTTGTATATTTTAAGATCGAAGAGTTAGTTTAAGATTTCCAAGTTAAAGACTTTCATTAAGTTATGAAATTCTTTACCTCTAGTTTCTACATATGTTAATTCACTTTTCATATGGGTTTCAAGCTAAATAGATATCATGGGTTAGCTTAGGTATATTAGTAGTATTGAGCACCGTGGGACATCCAGGGGGTAATTTTGAGGTATTACAAACTTTGTATCAGTGGTTGAGGTTTTAAAGAGTCCTAGGGAGTTAGACAAGCCGCGTTACATAGAGTCTTAATCATGAATGTGAAGTTCTCCATATTTATGAGCAAGAGGATATGGAGTGAGTTAGGAATCATCTTTTGTTTCATGATCTATCATGCTTACAGTTGTCTCTATCTTTCTTAACTCATGATTTTACGTGACAAACTAATCCTCTGAGTCAAGCTGAAGCATACAGATACGGTGATCTACCATCCCTACGCAGAACTCTGAATGAGAATGTATCTTAGCTAAATTTTAGGATGCCTTTTAAGCATTGTTCTAATCTGTGTATGCCAATGTTAAGGGAAATCAACAAGCAATGGTCCCACTTCAGCAAAATGGTAATTTAGCTGCAGCCAGAATACGAGAATTTATGAGGATGAATCCACTTGAATTCCATGGGTCAAATGTAAATGAGGATTCTTAAATTTTTATTGATGAGGTGAGAAGATTACTCAGATTATACATGTTACTAAAGAGGGGAGTGAAGAGCTGGCATCCTATAGGCTGAAAGATCTTTCTTATAATTAGGTTGTTATGTGGAAGGAAAGTATAGGTGAGAATGTGGCTCCTATAAGTTGGCAGGCATTTCAAAATACTTTTCTAGATAGTTTCTATCTATGTGAGATGAGGGAGGCTAAGATGGAGGAGTTTATGAACCTGAGACAAGGCTCTGTGATAGTGAAGAAGTATTTCCTTAAGTTCACTCAGCGGTCTAAGTATTCTCCAGAGTTGTTATCTCACTCTAGAGCTCGTATGAGTAAATTTATTATTTGGGTGTCTACTTTGGTAGTCAAGGTGTGTAATACTACCATGCTAATTTGGGATGTGGCTATTACTCGATTAATGACTCATGCTCAACAGATTGAGGCAGAAAAGTTAAAGGAGAAAGAGAAGAGAAATAAGAGAGCTAGGACTGGACAGTTTGAGTTTAGTCAGTCAAGGTCTGGAGGGGGAAATCATTCACAATTTCAGGGTCATTTATCAGTGCCCATGCCATTTTTAGCTAGTTCCCTACACCTAGGACTCGATAGGAATAGTGGGACAGGACTTCAAACTCCAGGTCTAAAAATAGTATAGTCGGGAGGCCTAATTTCCCGACATGTGCAAAGTATGGTAGAACCCATCCTGGTGAATGTTTGATGGGAAAAAGGAGTTGTTATGGTTGTGGAAAGTTGGACCACATAATCAACGTTTTCTCCATATCGGTATTGATCTTCTTCCTTATACTCAACCCATCTCTATTTCTCCATATCATATGACCCCAACCGAACTTAAAAGTTTAAAGAAATAGCTTAAGGACCTCTTAAATAAAGGTTTCATCAAACCCAATGTATCCCCATAGGGTGCTCCTACCCTTTTTATATGCAAGAAATATGACACTCTCAGAATGTGTATAGATTATAGATATCTAAATAAGGTTACCATCAAGAACAAGTATCCCATTCCTAGAATTGACGATTTGTTCAATTTATTTTAGGGTGCCCGCTGGTTCTCTAAGATTGACCTTAGGTCGGGATACCATCAGTTGAAATTTAGGGAGCAAGACATTCCAAAAATAACTTTTTGAACAAGGTACAACTATTTTGAGTTTGCAGAAAGATATTCCAAAAACAACTTTCCGAATAAGGTACAACCATTTTAAGTTTGTAGTTATGTTGTTTGTACTAACAAATACCTCTGCAACCTTTATGGATTTGATGAACAGGGACTTCAAGAAGTACTTGGATATGTTTGTCATTGTATTTATAGATGACATACTGGTGTATTCCAAGAGTGACGAGGAGAATGCAGACCATTTAAGAATAGTGTTGAAGACCCTCAAAGACCTTTAATTATATGAAAAGTTTGGTAAATGTGAAATTTGGTTGGAATTTGTTACCTCCATGGGGCATGTCAGTTCAGGGGCTGGTATTCATGTAAATCCTTAGAAAACTAATGTAGTAAAGCACTGTCCTAGACCCATTACTCCATCTGATATTAGGAGATTTTTAGGTTTGGCTGGGTATTATAGAAGGTTTATTAAAGGGTTATCCTCTATAGCCTCTCCATTGGCCAAGCTGACCCAAAAAAAAGGTGAAGTTTATATGGTCAGATAAGTATGAGAAGAGTTTCCAAGAGTTGAAGGATATATTGACTTTGGCACCAGTGTTAGATCCATCGGGGGAGGGGGGGAGATGAATTTGTGGTGTATAGTGATGCTTTTAGAGTTGGGTTAGGTTGTGTGTTGATTCAGAATAGGAGAGTGATAGCTTATGCCTTAATGAAACTTTAGGATCATGAAAAAAATTACCCAACTCATGATTTAGAGTTAGTTGTCATGGTTTTTTTCTTGAAGATTTAGAGGTACTACGTATATGGTGTGCATGTTGATGTTTTCACTGACCATAAAAGTCTTCAGTACGTATTTTCACAAAGGGAGCTAAATCTTCATCATAGAAGGTGGTTAAAATTATTGAATGATTATGACATAAATGTGCTTTCTTATCTGGGTAAGGCTAACATTGTAGTAGATGCACTAAGTAGGTTGTCTTTGGGTAGTGTGTCTCATGTGAAGAAGGAAGAGTAAGAGTTAGCTAAAGAAATGCATAGGTTAGCCCATTTGGGGGTATGCTTGCTCAACACTGATGATGGGGGAGTAGTGGTTTAGAACAACTTAAATCATCTCTGGTGGTAGGAGTCAAGGAGAAATAGTGAAATAATCCCATACTTAGCAAACTATTAGAAACAATCCAGCAATAGAAGATTGAGATTTTCTCCCAAGGGGGAGATGGTGTACTTTTCTATCAAGGTAGACTTTGTGTTCTAAATATAGATAGGTTGAGGGAAGGGATAATATCCGAGGATCATGGTTTGAGTTATTCCATTCATCCGGCTGCTACTTAGATGTATCACGACTTATGAGAAATTTATTAGTGGAATAGTATCAAGAGGGACATAGCCGAGTTTGTAGCAAAGTGCCTTAATTGCTAGTAAGTTAAAGTTGAACACCAAAGGCTGGGTGGTATGTTGTAAGAGATTAGTATCCTTACTTAGAATGAGGAAGTAGTAAATATGGATTTCATCACAGGGTTGCCTCGCACAAGACGTTGACATGATTCAATTTGAGTTATAATTGATCCAATGACTAAATCAGCCCATTTTCTACCTATTAAGACTTCAGATACCGTAGAGGAATATACTAGAATATATATCCATTAGTTAGTGAGGCTTCATGGGATACTCTCATCCATTATATCAAACAGAGGCACGCAATTCACCTCACAGTTTTGGAAGTCTTTTCAGAAGGGCCTTGGTACTAAAGTTAAGCCTAGTACTTCTTTTGCCAAGGGGGATATATTGTAATACCTCATGTTTGGAAGTCACTGTATATCATATGACTTATTTTCTTGAGTCATACATACATCATACGAGTCATGTATAGTAAATTGTACCTAGGGTAGTGTAGGGTAGATGAGGTCTGTTGTAGGTACGATTTGACCCTAGAAGTCTTCAAGCATGGTATGAGTAGTATAAATGGAAGCCATGAGTTCATCAATGTAGGCTCCTTAAGGTTCTATCCAAGATACAATTGGTAGTTTCCAAGTCATATAGATAGGTAACGAGTCGTATATTACCACTAATATGTTGACTAGTGTATACCATTTTTTGTTCTTCCAAGCTTATGAGTTGATAAGCTGAGTCATACCTCACCATTCAAGTCGTATGGTTAACTCATGAAGACTGGCAATCAATTTTGGTGTAGCTTAGTTAAAGGGATTTTCAGTCTTTTCCCCTCTTATAACTCCAACCCACAAACTATAACCCCCAAAGAGGTATTATTTTCCTCTATCTCTTGGTGCTAAAGTGAAGGAAAATCAGGTTTTGGATCCCATTCTTATGCACATTAAAGATTGTATGGGTCAACAAAAGGTTATGACCTTTGAGATTGATGGTACCTTGAGGTACTAAGGTAGATCATCTGTTCCTGATGTTGTTGGGTTGCGTGATAGAATATTTAATGAGGCTCATGATTTGAGGTATACAATTTATTCGAGTTTGACCAAGATGTATCACGACTTAAAGAAGATCTATTGGTGGAACAATATGAAGAGAGATATTGCTAATTTTGTGGCTAAGTGTATGGTTTGTCAGCTAGTAAAGGTTGAACACTTGATACCTGGTGGTATGTATCAAGAGATTAAGTTTCCTATGTGAAAGTGGGAGATGATCAACATGGATTTTTTACAGGTCTTCCACGGTCTTAGAATCAGTATGATTCGATTTGGGCTATTATGGATAGGATGACTAAGTCTGCTCACTTCTTGCTTATGAGGACTAACTACTCTAGAGAGGATTATGCTAAGTTGTTTATTCAAGAGATTGTAAAGTTGCATGAACCACTGGTTTCCATTATTTCAGATAGAGGTACAAAGTTTAATCACACTTTGGGAGTTCATTTCAGAGAGGTTTAGTGACTAAGGTGAACCTTAGCACCGCTTTCCACCTGCTAACGGATAGACAAGTGGAGAGGACTATTCAAACTTTGGAGGATATGATAAGGGCTTATGTAATTGATCTTGGAGTAGTTGGGTGGATCACTTACCTCTCATTGAGTTTGTGTATAACAATAGTTATCATTCAAATATTCAAATGGGTCTATTCGAGCCTCTGTATGGTAGGAGGTATAGATATCCTATAGGATGGTTTGAGGTTCTTGAGGCTAGGTTGTTCCGTCCTGACTTAGTTCACATAGCCATGGAAAAGGTTAAAGTGATTAGTTAAATACTTAAGACTGCTCAAAGTTGCCAAAATTCTTATGTGGATATGATGCAAAGAGAATTAGAGTTTGAAGTAAGCGATTGGGTATTTCTAAGAATCTCTCCTATAAAAGGAGTGATAAGGTTTGGGAAGAAGGGGAAGCTCGATCTCCATTATGTTGGGCGGTATTAGATCTTAAGAAGAGTTAGTAATGTTACTTATGAGTTAGATTTGCCAGCGATTTTGGGTTTCATTTATCCCGTATTTCATGTTTTAATGTTGAAAAAGTATGTAGGTGACTCTTACTTGATAGTGCCTATTGAGGGTATTTGTATTTTGGGTTACTTGTCTTATGATGAAGTCCCAATTGAGATATTGGATAGGGAAGTTCGGAGATTGAGGACAAAGGATGTTTCTTCAGTAAAGGTTCTTTAGAGAAACCTAAAAGTAGAAGAAGCTACTTGAGAAGCTAAAGAAGATATGAAGGCTAAGTATCCGTTCTTGTTCCCAGTGTCGAATTAAGGTTCTTAGGTATGAGTAATGTTTCCCTCATATTTTTTTTGAGTTTATCATTTATTTCTGACATATTCTTGCTATTCTCGTGCTAAAAGTGTCCTAGATCATCAATCGGGATGAATAATCCTAAAGGGAGGGGGTAATGTAAGACCCTTGAAACTTTAATGAATTTATTTTGACCTTCTCATGTCCTAAACATCGATTTTGGACTTAAATTGTGTTTAGGTATGTAAATAGGGTGTGTTAAAAGAGTTTTCGAATTTTTGAAAAGGGATCGGGATCATTTCAGAATTTCGAGGTAGTAAACCTGGCACGACCTACCCCAGGCTTTGTTTTAATGGGCATACCAAGTCCAACCAGGATCGGGGACCACCCTTTGTTACCCAACACGACCACCTATATCCAGCCTTAGATGTGCTGAATTTCGAACATATAATAGGATAGTGTTATTTTTCTCATTAAGACTCTGGGATGGGGTCACAACCATAACCGACACAACCGAGTCCAACCACACCAAACCAACCATCCAACCATACTAAATCAAACCATAGACCATAAACATAAGGGAATACCAAAACATAATATGATAATCAATCCCAAAATACGATATGATGAAACATTGAGAAATTATGTGTGATGATGCCAGCCTCCCAGCTTACTCCAATGCCAAGGCTGACACCTCTACCGATCCTGCCTATACCAACTCCCAGAAGTACCACAAAGCCTCTAACAAAAAGATTAAACAAATCCGATTAGGATATATGCCTTTTGAAAGGATGAAAGCTTACCACTTCACTCCAAATGCTGCTACCGAATCTTTGTGCTAAACAGGAGTAAGATGTCCAATTCCTGCATAGCGTGGGTATAGAGCCGCTAGTGTACGGGGTTAGCAAGTGACCGCTAGCATAAATCTCAGGATAAGGATAAAATAATACTAGTCATAAAACCAAGTAAAACCATCCAGAATGCAAACAACCATACATATATAAGTGTCGGGAAAAGGGATCGGGTTTACCATGAACTTAAAATCTTTACCTGGACTGTGTAGCTTTGTCATCCAAACCACCCACGGGCCATATGGGTTCATCTCCCCCTGCTGAAAGGGCCCCAATGCGTGTAGTTGTACGAACAAGGAATATCCCATGGGATGAATAGTACATCCCCTAATATAAAATGCGACACACGTACATGGTTATAAAGACCCCTCATATCGGCAACTATGAGTTTCCAATTTTGGGCCCCCGAGACAAACACCCTCCAAGGCTTAGCTACATACCTCGCCATTAATGCCCAATTAAAACCAGTTTCCAAATAACCAAACCATTATCCATTCATTTACCAAGGCTAATATTAGTGGTATCGTCATACCACCCCTTACTTGCAAGTAATATCCTAGCAAACCATTTGGATTAAGGATACCTTAGGTGCCCTACCAATTACCATATTAAATCCACTTGGGAGACTTCCATGTTCTCTACAAGCATCACTATTTAGACTTTCCAAACCATTTAAACCATGTATAAGTCCTTTGTCCAGTTTAAAACATGCAAGAGTTCCATTAAAAGAAGTTAATGCAATGAACATATCTTTATAAGCATTTTATCAAACACCTTGAGGCATAATATAACCAAAACCAATTCCAAAGACCATTAAACCATTAATATGCAATCCAATTGTCCAAAACCACCATTAATGCATATAAAAGTATAGTTAAAACCATAGGAAACCATAGCCAAGAACTCAATATCAAAACCCCAATAATAGTTGAAAACTATAATTATGAAATAGTAATACCATGAAACCAATCATATAAACCTGACTTTAGTTGAAATTACAATAAGGGAAGAGAATCATTCCTTAAATCAAAGAATCGATGGAAAGCAATCACCAAAGCAAGCCCAAAAGCAATCCCTTTGTTGAAACCCTAGCTTCCTTGCCCCAAAAGCTTTTGAGAAAATTATTAGATGTTTAGGAATAGTTTCTAAGTGTTAATAAATAGAATAATAGGGTAAATAACCTCCTAAGTGTATTATAAGTCATGGGTTCTAATTAGAGTAAGTAGGGAAATGTCCAGACTACCCCCACTTAAGTTGCACAAAATCCCGTCCCAGGGATACGCCTGACCCATACTAGTTGTACCCTCCTATACGGTTGGTATACACCACTTGTATCCAAGTGTCAACCCTTGGATCAAACACTATCCAGAGTATGAATCATCCAACCAAGTCGTAACCACAATATACGACCAATACCCATAACCCGTATCCCTAGCAGAATGAAATAACAGGAGGATCAAATGTTGTCCACCATACGAGTCCATGATATGACTCGTACCAAGTCCTACATCTCGTACCCCTAAGTCGTGACCATTCCAGTGATCAAAACCATCCTACAAACTATCACTGGTCAGCATACGACAGGACCATACCACTCATACCCCAGCATACGGCTTGTACCCATGAGAAGTATTGGGTCCGGAGAATGGATTTCTAGGAAATTTTCTAAGGGTCAAAACCTAGGATGTTTCAGTCTCCCCCACTAGGAACATTTATCCCCTAATAAGGGACAAGATAGGGATTAATACACACAGTGTCATTTGCATTATCAGACATCCCTTTAACAAAATTTGAATTCAAAGAGGCAAAGATGTTAATCTTTCCTTTAACAAACTCAAAAAATAAAGATGTGTTCTAGACACATACCTTCCGCACGAATCCCAGGAGTAGAAAACAAATGCGGATACTTGGACTTGATGTCCTCTTTCGCTTCCCAAGTAGCTTCTTCCACCCTTTGGTTCCACCATAGAACCTTAACCAAATCCACATCATTGGTCCAAAATCGACGAACTTGCCTAACTAATATCTCAACCGGAACCTCTTCATAAGATAGAGAATTCAAAATACCCAATCCTTCCAATGGAACAACCGAAGAAGGATCACCAAGGCACTTCCTCAACATAGAAACATGAAAGATCGGATGAACCAAACTTAAGCTAGATGGCAACTCCAACTCATAAGCAACATTGCCAACTCTCCATAAAATCACAAAAGTACCATTAAACCGAGGACTGAGTTTCCCCTTTTTTCCAAACCACACCACTCCCTTCATTAGAGACACCTTTAGGAACACCCTTTCCTCAACCTCAAATTCCAAGTCTCTACGGCTAATATCCGCATAGGAATTGTAGCAACATTGGGCTGCTTTAAGCTTATCCCGAATCACCTTGATGTTTTTCATCGCCTGTTAAACCAAATACAAACCAAATATATCCGCTTCTCCAAGCTCAAACCACCCAATAGGAGATATATACCTCCTACCATATAATGCCTCAAAAAGAGCCATACCAATACTAGAATGATAGCTATTATTGTAAGCAAACTCCACCAAAGGTAGGTGCTCAACCCAATTGCCATCGTAGTCAATTACATAGGCCCGAAGCATATCTTTCAATGTTTAAAAAGTTCTCTCCACTTGCCCATCCGACTGTGGATGAAAAGAAGTACTCAGACTAACCTTAGTACCCAACCCTTTCATCAAAGACCACCAAAATTGAGGCATATAATGCACACCACAATTTGAGATAATCGAAATAGGTACCCCATGTAGCTATACAATCTCCTAAAGATACAACTGTCAATAATCTTCCGCCAAAAAAGTGGTCTACACTGGAAAGAAATACGTAGACTTGGTCATCCTATACATGATGACTCAAATTGAATCACACTGATTTCGAGACCGAGGAAGACCAATCACGAAGTCCATATTGATAGCTTCCCACTTCTATTCGGGTAAATCAATTTTTTGATACAAATCTCCTATCCTTATGTGCTCAACCTTAACCTGTTTAGACACCATGCACTTGGCCACAAAATATGCCAATCCTTCTTCATGCCATTCCACTAATAGATCTCCTTGAGGTCATGATACATCTTTGTTGATCCCGGATGAACAACGTAGCATGACTCATGCACCTCAGCCAAAACTTTTTGCTGTAGCCCATTGACATCAGGAGCACACAACCTCCCTTGGTACCGTAAAGTACCATCACCACTGATCTCAAATACGACCACCTTTTACCCACCAACATCACCCTTGATTTTCATTAAGATAGGATCTAGTCCTTGCTTCTTTTTAATATCCAAACCAAGAGATGATCGAACCACTTCTTGCACCACCACACCATCATTCTTAGAGTCCAAGACGTGAACTCCAAGATTAGCCAAGTGGTGAATATACTTCACCAATTCCCACTTGCTTTCCTCCACGTGAGCCAAACTCCCCATGGATAACCTGCTAAGAGCATTAAAAACCATATTAGCCTTACCTAGGTGATAGTGATGACTCATATCATAATCATTGAGAAGCTCAATCCATATTCTTTGCCTGAGATTAAGCACTTTCTAAGTGAATATGTACTGAAGACTTTTGTGATCAGAAAAGGTATCCATGTGAACACCATAAAAATAATGCCACCATATTCTCAAAGCAAACACAATCGCCAATAACTCGAAATCATGAGTAGGATAATTCCTCTCATGTACCTTTAACTGCCTGGAAGCATAGGAAATCACCTTTCTATGCTGCATCAATACACAACAAAGTCCTACATAAGATGCAACATAATAAACCACAAACCCATCATTACCTTCCGGTAAGGTCATAATTGGAGCCGAAGTCAACTTATCCTTCAACTTTTCAAAACTTCCTTCATAAGCATCCGACCAAGAAAACTTAACTTCATTCTGAGTCAACGTAGTCAAAGGAGCATCTATATAAGAAAAGCTTTCCACAAACTGCCTATAATACCTGGCTAAACCTAAGAAACTCTGGATATCAGATGGAGTCGTAGGCATAGGCCACTTTTTCACCATATCAACCTTCTAAGGATCAACCATGATCCCTTTACTAGAAATAATATGACCCAAGAAAGTCACAACGTTCAACTAGAACTCACACTTAGAGAACTTAGCATACAACTATTATTCCTTTAGGGTCTACAACACCACACAAAGTTGATCAACATGATTCACCTCACTTTTCAAATAAACTAAAATGTCATTAGTAAAGATAATGATGAAAAGATCTAAACACTGCCTGAACACCCTGTTCATCAAGTCCATAAATGTTGCCAAAGCATCAGTCAACCCAAATGACATCACCAAGAACTCAAAATGCCCATACCGAGTATTAAAAGCCATCTTAGGGATATCTACCTCACTAATCTTAAGTTAATGGTACCCAGACCAAAGATCTATCTTAGAGAAAAACTTGACACCCTATAACTGGTTAAATAAGTCATCTATCCAAGGAAGAGGATATTTGTTCTTGACCGTCACCTTCGTCAACTACTTTTAGTCAATGCACATCCGAAGGGAACCATCCTTTTTGTGCACAAACAATACCGATGCACCCTACGGAGAACCACTAGGATGAATAAACCCATTATCTAGAAGATTCTTAAGTTGCTTCTTGAGTTTCCTCAACTCAGCCAGAGCTATTATATACAGAGGAATAGAAATTGGATGAGTGTACGGAAGAAAATCAATACCAAACTCTATTTCCTTATCCAAGGAAACACCAGGAAGATCATTTGGAAAGACCTCTAGAATCTCATTAACCACAGAAACCAAAGAAAAGAAGGACCTTTCGAGTTAGAATCTTTAACTTGGACAAAATGATAGAGACAACCCTTAGAGATTAACCTCTGATCTCTAAGATAAGAAATAAACCTCCCCCTAGGAGCTAAGGAACTACCTATCCATTCTATAACCGGTTCACCAGGAAACTTAATGATAACCCTATGGGTCCAACAATCCATAGAGCCACCAAGATTTGCTTGCCACCAACAGCTACCACATACCCCCTATAGACTCTCTTACCAATAATCGAGTCACTTACTGGGGCAGAAATAAAAAAAAGATCCGTGATAACTTTTGAATCAAAACCAAAAGACACAACCACATATGGAGTCACATAAGAAAGAGTGGACCCCAAATCAAGCAAACAATATACATCATGAGAGAAAAAATACATTGTACCAGTAACGACATCAGAGTGATGCCTTGGATTCCTATTGGGACACTAAAGCATACAAATAATTCCAACCAACACTAGAACCAGAAGCAGTAATAAAAGTAGATGCCATACCACCAGGTGCAGGTGCAGAAGATGAAGCCATAGGAATCTTACTCTCCCCCGTATCAACCTTGTTGATCGGACAATCCCTGAGTCGATGGCCTACCTGGCCACACTTAAAGAACTTGTACCTTTCTTCCTCGTAATAACTCTGATTAGAATTACCACAGAATCGATAAACAGGACACGATGAAACTGACTGACCTTCGCTCACCTGAGATTGGGTAACCTGTACCCAACAATTATCACCATCTTAATGATTCCTGTCTCTTGACTACTATGGGTAAGGAGACGTGGCATAAAAAGAGCCTGAACTCCCCCACTTCTTGTTCTACCACTTGCCACCATCTCTACCATCCTGAGACTGAGCACTTCCCTAATCAGAAAACTTACTCCACTTTCTATGTCTATCCTTAAACTTTGCCTATTTTCTCTTCTCATCCTCAACCTACTGCATATGAATAGCCAACCTCAAGATGTCCATATCTTTAATCAGTAAGGAAGTATTGCTCTCTAGAATCAAATCTCTATTCAACTTAAAAGTGAACTTTCTTATTCTGGACCTCATATCAGCTACCAAATTAGGAGAATACCTTGATAGCTAATGGAACTTCAAAGCATATTCCTTTTATAGACATCCTCCTTGCTCAAGGTTCACAAAATCCTCCATCTTTGCTTCCCTCAACTCTTAAGGAAAGAACCAATCCAAGAAGGCATTAGAAAAAGCCTCCCACTACCCTTCCTCTTCTATATCACCTCTATCCCTAGCCCACTACTCATACTACTAATAAGCAACATCCTTGAGCTGATAAGCTGCAAAGTTAACCCCTTCTACATTAGTAGCCTACATCACCAGAAAGATCTTTTCCATCTCATCCAAGAAGCCCTGTGGATCATCCTCCACATTCACCCGAGTAAAATTTGAAGGAACCATCTTCATAAATTAACCAATCCTCATGGCCTCAACAGACAAAGCACCAGTCGTACCCTACTCAGCCTGAGCAACAACTAATTGGGAAATAACATGAATAGACTGACGAAATTCTACATTTGTCACGTTGTCCTGAGGGACCTAAGAAGAACTAACTGGATTAGGATAAACTCTATAACCATTAGGAATAGGACCATAAGATCTAAGATGTACTCCAGATATAGGATGTTTCTCTTCATCATTATCCCCATATGGTATAGAAGAATTTCCTTATGTTCTAGATTTAGGAGGCATAATCTGAAAAATGAACAAATAGGGATTAGAGTAGATTTCAGGATTGAGAACTCAAGCTTGAAGATAGAATACCAAAAAAGTGAAACAATCCTAAATGTCTTGCAACCTTTCTCATATGAGTGTGGTGTGCTTCACACCCCTAAAAGAAACTCTACTCGACATAGATTTGTGGACTTCTAAGTTGACCATGACCCTAAATTATTGATTATAAATTAACACAACCCGACCCCGAGCCTTGTCATAATCGACATCTGAAGTCTAACCAAGATTGGAGACTGTCCTTGTTACCCGACTCGACAACCTTATCCAGCCTTAGATGGGATGAATTTTAAACATATAATAAGATAGCATTATTATTCTCATTAAGAATCTAGGATAGGGTCACAACCGTAACCAAACCAAATGAGTCCAACCGCCCCAAACCAACTATCCAACCATCCAACCATACCTAACCAAACTAAACCATAGACCATAAACCAAAGGGGCTACCAAAACATAATATGATAATCAATCCCAAAATACAATATGATGGAACAGTGAAAAATTATTTCCAATGATGCCGGCCTCCCATCTTATTCCAATGCCAAGGCCGACACCTCTACCGATACACCCATTTTAACCCCCAAAAGTACCACAAAACCTCTAACCAAAAGAATAAGCAAATTCAGTTGGGACATGCCCCTAACCATGGCCAAAACCAATATCTAATATAAAATTAAAATGTCTAAAAAAATCTATAACATGAAATGATGCCTTCTAAAAGGATAAAAGATCACTACTCCAGTCTAAATGCTAATACCACATCCATGTGCTAAATAAAAGAAGTAGGTTGGCTAGTTCCTGCATAGCATGGGTATATAGCCACCAGTAGATGGGGTTAGCGAGTGACCACTGGCATAAATCTCAGGATAAGGATAAAATAATGTCAATCATAAAACCAAGTAAAACCATTCATAATGCATATAACCATACATATATAAGTGTCGGGAAAAAGGATCGGGTTTACTATGCACTTAAAACCTTTACCTGAGTTGTGTAGCTTTATCGTCCTAACCACCCATGGGCCATATGGGTTTAGCTCCCCCTATTAAAAGGGACTCAATGTGTAAAGCCGCACGACCAGGGAATATCCCATGGGATAAATAGTACATCCCCTAATATAAAATATAACACATGCATATGGTCATCAAGACCCCTCATATTGGCAAATATGAGTTTCTGGTTTTGGTGTCCCTGAGACCGCCACCTTTAATGCCCAATTAAAACTAGTTTCCAAATAACCATACCATTATCCATTCAATTACCAAGGCCAATATTAGTGGTATCATCATACCATTATTTGCAAGTAATATACATAGCCAAACTATTTGGATTAAGGGGACCTTAGGTGCCCTTCCAATTATCATATTAAATCCACCTGGAAGACTTCCATGTTCTCCAAAAGCATAACCATTTATCCTTTCCAAACCATTTAAAACATGCATAAATCCTTTATTCAATTTAAAACATACAAGAGTTCCATTAAAAGAAGTCAATGCAATAAATATATCTTTATAAGTATTTTATCAAACACCTTGGAGGCGTAATATAACCAAAACCAATTCTAAAGACCATTAAACCATTACCATGCAATTCAATTGTCCAAAACCACCATTAATGCATATAAAAGCATAATTAATATCATAGAAAATCATAACCAAGCATTCAATATGAAAACTCCCAATAATAGTTAAAAACCATAATCATGAAATAGTAAGACCATGAAATCAAACATATAAAGCACGTCATTAGTTGAAATTACAATGAGGGAAGAGAATCATGCCTTAAACCTAAGAATTGATGGAAATAAATCACCAAAATCAAGCCCCAAAGCAATTCCTTAGTTGAAACCCTAGCTTTGTTGCCCCAAAAGCTCTTGAGAGAATTATTGGTTATTTAGGAATAATTTCTTAGTGTTAATGAATAGAATAATAGGGTAAATAACCTCCTAAGAATATTAGAAGCCATGGGTTCTAATTAGGGTTAGTATGAAAATGTCTAGAATACCCCCACTTAAGTTGAACAAAATCCCTTCCCAGGGATAAGACTGAACCTTACGAGTCATACCCTCCTGTACGATTGGTATCCACCACTCATATCCAAGACTCAACCCTCTTACAAAATAATGTCTAGTTTATGACTCATCCAACCAAGTCGTAACCATAGTATATGATCCATACCCATAACCCATATTCCTGGCAGAATGAGTTACCAGGAGGACCCACCATACGAGTCCATAATATGACTCATACCAAGCCCTACAACTCGTACCCCTTAGTCATGAACATTATAGTAATAAAAAACATCCCACCAACTAACATTGGTCAGTATACGATAGGACCATACCACTCGTACCCCAATATACGGCTCGTACCCATGAGTCGTATTGGGTTTGGAGAACATATTTCTTGAAAATTTTCTAAGGGTCAAAACCTAGGATGTTTCAAACCCTTTGTTATATCACTGTGTCAAACAGTCTATCCTCTGCAATATTAGTATGGCATGGAGGATAGTCTCTGTGATATTGGCGTGCCAAACCAAGGCTAAATTTTTGTGTAGTTTATATTATTCACTTGAGGTAAGGGGCTTTTGAGTCTTTTAATATATGTACGACCCTTAAATATAAAACAAACTTATTTTCATCAGTCTTTCAAAGATCAATTTCTCCATTTCACTCTCAAACTCAAAACCCAAGAAAAACTCAAGGGTTTCATCGAGGATTCATCGTCCAGGTTCCAACATCCAAATTTGCCTTCAATTTTTTGTGTATTTAAGGCATGTATATCTTCTCTAAATTGCTTTTATGTAAAACATGTATTTAATTACTATCCATATGGTTTAATTATTGGGTTTTAAATGTGGGTTGAGGTGTTTGGAATGGCTATTGCATGAATTAAATTCTCATGGTTTTGAATTAATTATTTATACTATATTTTCATGAATTTGAACTATTTAAATACATTGGTGTGGGAATTAGAATGGAGAACACGGGTATTCTCAAAATTGTTGGTTTAATGGTTTGGAATTAGCTTTAATCTCAACCCACTAAGTGAAATTTGATTTGAGACATACAAATATATGCATAAATTTCTTCACTTGTGAAACCTTGCATTTCATAAAAGGTTAATGGAACATAAATTATCTTTGAAAAGGCCTTGGTGGACATGAATTAATTTTGAATTGGAACTTTGGAGTCTAGTTGGAAAAACAGGTTTGAGTCCTAATTGACTAAATAGTTTAAAGTCCTATTGGCTGATGGGTTAGAGTCTCAGTTGGCTAAATAGGCTGGAGTTCTATTAACTGATGGGTTAGAGTACCAGTTGGCTAAATGGGTTAGAGTCCTATTAGCTGATGGGTTAGAGTCTTAATTAGCTAAATAGTTTGGTTTGGCATAATTACATTAGATTGCAAGCTTGTTTATTTGGTATGACAGTACCATTCAATAAATTTCTTAACAGATGACTTCTTGCTTAATGGTTGGGAATGTGTGTAAATATTTTGATTAGGCTTAAAGGGAGTTGTGTAGCTCACCATGGAAGGTGGAGGTCTAGGAGGGACCAATACTAAAAACCATATTTGCCTGTGTAGGGGTCTTAATGACTATGTGCATATATCATACTTGATATATATATTTTGGGGGACAACTAGTTGCCCTGATGGCTTTAGCTTTCCCTCATTTTTATTTGGTTTGTATGGCTAACACACACTTAGGCCTTTCCAGTGAGGGAAGTTGGACCCATATATCCTATGGGTGCCTTTATGATAGTTGAATATACACATTCCAGATTAATGATTTTAAATCTCATGATTAATCCTTGTTCCTTATCTCAGCATCTCTTATATATACATATACATATATGTATATGTATGTATGTATATGAATGTGTGCATATGATTTGAATGATTTTGAATTGATTTGATCATGGAATTATTTTACCCCTTATCCTTGAGTTACATGCTAGCACTCACCCCACTAACCATCGTAGGATGGTACGTTGTTTCATACTGTAGGGTTTAAAGATACTTCTTTTCACCCCGTGCAATGTTAGGTCGATTAGCATGCTTGTCGAGTTGCTTTAAAGTGGTGAGCTTTTATTCTTCGAAAGGCCCATCATGTTATAATTTGTTTTCCTTATGTTTCAGACCATATTTTTTATCCTTTTTTGGCTATAGTTGGGGCATGTCCCAACCTATATGATGTTCCCTTTTGTTAGAGGCTTTATGTGGACAACTGTGGATTGGGAATTGTTGAACTATTAGAACCCCTACCTTGGTTTATTTATCTAATTCATTACTGTTTAATTGTCTTTCACATTATTTTTATTATTTTTGCTCATAAAGTTAAGCAATGGGGGTGGTCTCCAGTCTATGGTGGACTTGAGATACCCTTCACGACCAAGCCTCGGTGCAGGTCATGACAATTTAATTGTAATTTTTGAATGGATTTATGATAAAAAGATAACGGGAAACTTAGAAAATGTTATAGAATTTTTTATCACGTTATAGGTCATATTAGGGCCTTCACTAGTTCTGCATAAGTGTTATAGAATTTCTTGAAGGACCTGAATTTAGAGAACTTAACACGGACCGAAAATTCTTAACTCTCAAGAAATTCAATTAGGGTTCTTCCCAAAGATTCCACTCTCAGTTCTCTGAATTTAGGTCCTTCTCAAAATTCCTAATTCACTAAGGAATGTCAAACACTCCGTACTTAAATTATTACTTAAAGTGTGAATTTTGCATTGTTTTACTTATTTTATTGTTGTTTTAAAGATAGGTTTGAGAATTGTCATTACACATATTAAATATTGAGTTTTCCTCTTTTTACATGTTATTTCAAACCACTTGTGAAGGGTTTGATATGATGAACAAACATGACACCCCATCTTTTGAATTGTCAAAAGTGTTAAGCATCATAACTTTCTTTGAGATTCTTAGGCACTTTAATAATGAATATGATTATGATTTTGAATGATGGGATCTAAAGGGAATTATATAACTTCAACGTGAAGGTTTAAGTCCTCGTAACCAATTCTTAAAACCTATGTTTTCCAACATAAGTATGTGTAGCTTAACAAGATGATCAGATAGTATCCTTAACATGACGATTGTCCATAACATGAGGATGATATAATAATATAGTGGATCTAGCCTATTAGTGACTTTTACCTAACTTCAGTACATGCGGCCAACATTGACTGGAGCCCCACTGATTGGGGAATACCAGACCCATATAGCCTGTGGTTTAATAGACGACGATGAAAGATACATAGTTTAGGATTAAATTTTAAATGGTCATGTACCATGTCCCTTGACCCTACATCGGCATCCTATTATCTTGATAATTGTTGACCATGTGTTTTCTGAATAATTTTGGTGAACCGTATACCTTATACTTTTTCTTGGGTTGCATGCCAGTACTCACCAGACCATTCCTGGACACTACATCAATTCATGATGTAGGTTGGGAGGCCTTTTCTTTTGACCTTGTGCAGCACTAGGTGGTTTGTGGTTCTTTTTGGACAGCTAGCAAAGTTGCAAGGCCTCCATCATCCGAAAGGCCTTGCTTTCTTTTAGACTTCTTTTATTTCAGTACTTTGTTTCTTTTCTTTTATCATAGTGGGGTCATGTACCGACTAGTTGGATATTTTATGGATTGAGGCTTGTAGACAATATTAGGTTATTATTTTGATATTTTAGATTTGTTTTTCAAAATCATTATTTATCGGACTCTTTGGTTTTATAGGTTGGTGTGATACCCCGTACGTTCCTAGTTTAGTTTAGCCCCTAGTAATTTCCAATAGCACTTAGAACGAAAAAAATAAAAATAAAGCTAGGAGTTGAGGGGTTTAGTCATTTTTGACTCCCTTTAACTTCAAGGATTTTTAGGTTGATCTTTCGGGCTCCGAGATGATGCTTTATTTAGTTGATTTATGCTCAAGGGTGTAATTAGCATGTCTCAGATAAGTTTTGGACTTTTCACCAAGCAGCAGCTCACCGCGATTAAAATGCATTGCGGTGAATATAGTGGTGAGGAATCCACCACAACGCGGTGGAAATCTAACGATAGTTGTTAGTTTTCAGAGAGTCACCGCGATTGTACTGCATTGCGGTGGGTATTGCGATAACTCCCCTGCCACATCGCGGTGATGCCCAAATCAGCAATGGTCCCATTTCAGTGAGCCGCCACAATTCCACTGCATTACAGTGGAATCGCAATAACCCATTCACCGCATTGCGATGATGCCTTAAACGACACTCTAGTTCTAAATTTTTAAATTTCAAGGGCAATTTAGTCTTTTTCCATGCGCCCAAATCGTGAAAATAGAAGATTTAACCCTATTCTAAGCATAATACACTTATTACTCACCAAAATTCTCACCAAGAAAACCTTAATGCTTCAATATTAGACTTTAAGAAACCCCAAATTCCACCGTTCCTGTTTCAAGATAACCCAAAATTTGAGTTTTCTAGTTCAAGAACGTTAAGAACAATCTTCAAAAACATCAATAGAGATTCAAAGACAAGTGTCTTTGTCAATTTCATCCAATAAGGTATTTGGGGTTTTGAACAAGGAGAAATCTTTCATCTTGTGCCCAAAACTAGTTTTAATTACAAATTCACGTGATTTTACATGAATTTCAATTTAGGTTCATACCAATTTATTGATAATTGAAGATTTTGATATTTTAAGTGATTCAAATGTTGAATTACATATCTACTTTCTTAAATTCATGCGTATGACTATACTTTCTAGATTTTGAGTTGAATTATGAATATTTCATTATCAAACATGACCTTTAAGACGATTTGTCATGAAATTGGTGTATGGGTTATCAAGCCCCAGTTTAATATTGTTATTTCAAGAATGATTATGCTTTTAAGCATCCTATGATATGTTTATAGACAGCTTTGAATAAAGATTTGATCTTTTGATCTTGTGCTAAGACATGGAATCCACTTTACTTAAATTCAGTTTTGAATGAACAGATGTACAGCTAGCTTTCAGTATGAAACATTATGACTTTTAAAAGTGAATTTCCAATAGAATAAGCATACATATTAAAGGGAGTAGTATTTAGCACCGAGCGGGAAGTGTGGGTTTAGCATATTCTACTTTCTTAGAACTACGAGCCAACATAGGTACAAATTCAGTAATCCCATTTCTATATGGATGATAGTTACATATGTGATCACTCAGATTAGGTTATACTCCATTGCAAGAGTATGACACCTCTCCCCAATGTGAGGTTTTCCCCTTAGGGGAATAAGATGTTGGACACTATGATATCTCACATAGTGTATGTCGGTTAGAAGAACCTCCGTACTAGTAAAAATAATAGAACAACTTTTAAAAGAATTCCCTAATAGAAAAGCTTTTGCTAGAATTTTCTACAACCTAACAGAAAAGAATAACAGAACAAATTTTAGAAACTTAGTGTAAAGGCTCACAATTTATTTCAGATATATTTTACATAAGACATTAGCTATGAGATTACAGCTTTTAGTTTACAGATATAAAGGTGAGCCCTTTTTACACGCTGCCTACATGATTTAAAAACGGACTTAACTTCAGTTTTACTTATCCCACTAATAGAAAGAGTAAAAGTACAACTTTTAGAACTAAGTGCTATGGCTGATAAGATTTATATAGTATGCTTTACTATTCATGAATTATGAATTTTAGCTTTTAGTTATTCAAGCCAATGTGAGTCATTTACACTTAGCATGCATCCTTTTACAAGTTTATATAAGCATTGAGATATATCTTACCTTTGCATTCAGCCCCACATGCTCAGTACACTCTAAAAGTACTAATCTATATATACGTCTATGTGCTTTATTATTTAATAATGTAGGTATATGTTGTAGTTTCATATCAGAATCTGATGGTTCCATCTCCAGTCTGCAAGTGGTGAGTCTTTTTGATTCAAGGGATCAATTCTGTCAGAGTTTGTGTATTATTTTATTTTCTTCATTCAGTCATATTGATTCGGTATAGCTGGGGGTCATGTCCCAGCTTCCTATAGTAAATACTAGTAGAGGCTTCATAGATAGTCAGTAGAGTTAATGTATTTGATTTAAGTTTTGTGTATAATTAGAGTTGTAATCATTTCAATATAGTTTTATATTGATCATATTCAGAAAAGGTTTATCTTCTGCATTATTCTTTCAGACTTATGTATTTATTTTAGTTGCTCATGCGTTACGCCAGTATAAGTGTTAGCTTAGGATCACTCATGGTCCTGAGCATCGTGTGACATCCATGAGGTCGTCTCGAGTATTACAAACTTAGTATCAGAGCACAGAGTTCAAGTGTCCTAGGGTGTCTGTGAAGCTGTGTCTAGTAGAGTCTTACGGAATGGTACGGAGACGTCTGTACTTTTATTTGAGAGGATACAGGGCATTTAAGAAATGTCTCCTTTCCTTCCTACTCTATACTATGCTGTAAGATTCTTCTCTCAAAAACTTCTATCGATTCATGTGTTACTCTATAATTCAACATCCATGTTATATTATTGAGATAATATGATTAGCAAGTTCTAATTCCACCCAAGATGATGCTCTTAGATTTATTATTAGTAACTTTAGAAGCCATATAAGTAGCATGAGAGGAGCTCGCTAGTGTGATATAATTTCCTCAAATCAGAAGTTATGTCCTCATCCATATAAGTTATTCAGTTAGGATAGAATAAGATATGTATTCAGATTCCTCATTAATGCTTCAATACAGATAGTGCTCATGAGAGAAAATAGTGTGAACCTAGATCGTTAAATATAATTTGCATTTGAGTGATATTAAAACCTAGAGTGTTATGATTTATAAGTAGTAAAAATTTTCTTATAGTTAGAAGTGTGGGCTTAGAAGTGTAGTAACAAGAAAGGTGGTGACGCTGATTGATAGAAAGTATATAGATGAACTTATGCATGTTATAGAGTTTGTGTTAAGGTGAATTATTTCCCGTTTGAAGTAAGAAAGGTGTTATTAATGGTATTTATTATATTAGAAAAGTATAGGTTATTGATAAATGTATTTGGTGGCTGAGTATTATGAATTTAGGCTTTTCTTGATATTGCAATGAGTTTAGTTGAAACTTATAGAGCTATGAAAGGAATTCAGATATATAGATAGGTGAATGGTAGTGATGCATAGAGGAAGGATGTACTAATGGATTGTAATAAGATAGATCATAGGATTATGATCATTTGTCATTATTAGGAGGCTTTAGTGGATTGGTGTTCCTTGATGTCTTATCTTATAGCTTCCAAGCGAGAATAGTATATAAGGTTGGGTTGTTAATCATGTCTAGCACTAGACACTAAGTTTGAACAGTGGATGGCCATAAAGGTGGAAATAATAATTTCTTGGTTGGTGATGTTAGTTATATGGAAGTGATCTAGTAGGCTTGAACAGTTGATGCAAGAGTTTAAGTTCATGTATTCGTAATTATGTATGATGTTGTAAGTATGATATAGAGATGTGCCCAAGGTAATATGGGGCTGCATTATTTTCAAAGTTTATTAAGTATTATATATTATTAATAGTACCCTTAAATAGTTAAGTGAAAGAAGGTTAACTATATCGTACATGGTGTTTGTAGTAGATAAGTTAAGGAGTTATGGATAGATGAGGTTGAGCCCTTATATATGATCTTGATTCTCATGGTTTAGAAATATAAGTTTAGAGATGTGATATTTGTAGGCTATGATTGAAGTAGCATAATTCATTAAAGGTTTGGGGATATACATAGTAAGTGTTAGAATCTAAGTTTGAACATTTAAGGATTGAGCTAATAGAAATAAGAGTCAAAGCTCTAGATGGTGTAAACTCAGGGTATGGTAATACTCGTGAAGATTATAAGCTAGTAAGTGTTCAAGTTATTATATGATGACTATTGGGCTATAGAAAGATAAAGTTGTATCTCAAAAGGAAGTATTAGTAGTGGGTTTCACACTTTCAGGTGTAGTCTCTTAAGGTAAGTTTATTATTTATGCGTATTGTTATACCCCAGACTCTAGAGTAAAGGGATTGCAGTTTAGATTATAGTTTAGTAAAGTGTTCCACAGACCTAGAAGTGATGGCTTAAGGCTAAGGGGGAGATGATAGGACAAGTAACCAAGTTAGATTCTCAGATTTTAGTAGTGTTGCCAGTGTGTTGCAGAACCACACTAGGGAGGAAGGTACCTGACCTATTATTATTTCGGTATTTGTACTTCAGTTATCACAATATCTACTTTACCTTACGTGTCAGTTCCATGATCAAAGTTCATCGTTTATGCACATAGTAGAGAATCATGTACTTTCCCAGTTCATAGTATGAAGAGTTCCAGTTCATTCAGCAGTACGAGTCATGTTCCAGAAATTTATGAACTCCAAACTCAAGTCATGCAACTCTTGACTCATGCACTCATGCTTTACAGTATGTTCAATTCCAGTACTCATGCTACACTCTTAATGATCAGTAAAATTTAGTTTGTGTCATGTATGCCCGTTAGTTTAGATCTCTTTAATGAATGTATGCCTTGATATTCTATTCCTCAGGCCTCAGTTAAGTGTCAAAGTTATGCATAGTATCCCTTCATGTTTCAGGTCCTCATGATCTAACCTTTCAGTGACCTCTCTTTTTGTATGGATAGTTGTGATGAGTAATTATTTAGCTAGGAGAAATTGTTGTATGCTTGTTTGGTCTAGGGTTATAAGTGTGAAGTAAGATTGAGGCCAATTTTTTTATATATTTCATAGTTAGTTGAAATTTTGTGTGATTTTCTAAAAAATAGTGCATGGAAGTTGTTATTGATAGAGGTTTAGACAATGTGAGAAAGATGTTTTTGTGGTGGTTTGCCTAGAAGTTCATGTGTGGTTATCAAGTTAGGCTTACAGGTTATGCTGGTGTATAAGAGGATGAATGTATTGTGCACTAGTGAGTTCATAGTAAGAGGTTGAAGTTAGTTGTTGAAGTGGGAATGAGTATTATTCTTAAGGTGAGAAGTTATGAAAACACATGGGTATTGACTTAATGGTTATACTAGTGTTATGGTGTTATGTGTAGTGCCTTGAGATTCTAGGTTAGGCTTGAACATGATGAGAGTGTGTAGTCCAACTCAGACTTTGGCAAGAGTAGTTATATGTACCCGTGTCAGAAGGCATTTAAGAGGAGTGGTACAGTTGAGGGAGTATTTGAGAAGTGTGGCTAAGCTTGAAGATTAGTAGTTGCATTACATACGGCTTAGAAGTACTATCCCAGCTTATGTTTCATAGGCCTATTTTCCATGTTACAGAGTTATAGCCATAATAAGATTCCTTAGTTAGATGTCTTGTTTAGATCATGCCCGTGATTCCTTGCTCCCTAATGTTAGTATAACTTCTTAGAAAGAGTGTTGAAGAAATACTCCAGCTAAGTATGAGCTTTTAATATAATTTAGTCAATATGGCCTGCGATCTAGTTTATCAATTAAGCTGATAAGCTCTTCTAGATTTCCAACTTCCCATTTAGTCTTACTACCTAAAGTTTCACTAGTAAGGCCATTCCATGACATAAAATGTTCACACTCATGTAAATTATGAATTCAACTCAGTTCATGCGTCATGCATCATATTTCAGATTCTAAATATTCAGTCATAATTCAGTAAGTGTCCCTTACATTATCTCAGTCTTTCCATAGTATTTTAGCCAAGTCAGTATCAATCGAGGGACGAAGTATCCCAAGGGGTAGATGTTACCCCGAGTTTTCATGTCCCAAACCTCTCATCTTTTCTTCATGGAACTAGATCCAACTTGAGGTAATGGTTACTTATAAGTTGACTCTCTCATTTCTATCTCAGCCTTATAACCCTTCCCATGTCAGTGCATGTATTCAACAAATTAGCTTAGTCATGATATTCAGCTCATGTATCATGTTTCAGACTCAGTTATGGAATCATGTTCCAAGTCTTGGATGTTCAGTATATGACCTTAGTTACCTTAGTACAACACACTCAGTCTAACTAGTCTCATTTGAGGACGAATGTTCCAAAGGGGGAGATATTGTAATACCCCATACTTTCCTAGTTCAGTTCATCCCCTAGTAATTTTCTATAGCACTTAGAACAAAAACATTAAAGCTAAGAGTTGAGGAGTTTAGTCATTTTTGACTCTCTTTAACTCCGACGATTTTTAGGTTGATCTTGCAGGCTCCGAGATGATGCTTTTTTGAGTTAATTTATGCTCAAGGGTGTAATTAGCATGTCTTGGGAAAGTTTTACATTTTTTGGATTTGTCAATCAGCAGCTCACCATGATTAGACCGCATTGCGGTGAGTATAGTAATGAGGAAGCCACCATATTGCGGTGAAGGTCTAATCGGCAGTTGTCAGTTTCCAAAGAGTCACCGCGATTGCACCACATCACGGTGGGTATTGCGATGACTACATTGCCGCATCATGGTGATGCCCAAATTAGCAATGATCCCATTTCAGTGAGCCACCACGATTCCACCGCATTATAGTGGGAATCACGATGACCCATTCACCGCATTGCTGTGATGCGTTAACGGCACTCCAATTTTGAATTTTTAAATTTCAAGGGCAACTTAGTCTTTTTTCCATGCCCCCAAATTGTGAAAACGGAAGATTTAAACCTATTTTAAGCATATTACACTCATTCCTCACCAAAATTCTCTCCAATAAAACTCTAATGCTTCAACATTAAACTTCAAGAAACCCCAGATTCCACCGTTCCTCTTTCAAGATAACCAAGAATTTGAGTTTCCCGATTCAAGAACTTCAAGAAAAAATCTTCAAGAACATCAATAGAGATTTAAAGTCAAGTGTCTTCGTCAATTTCATCCATTAAGGTATTTTGGTGTTTTGATTAAGGAGAAATCTTTCATCCTTGTGCCCAACAGTAGTTTTAATTACAAAATCATATGATTTTACATGGATTTCAATTTAGAGTTCATATCCATTTATTGATGATTGAAGACTTTGAGATTTCAAGTGATTTGAATGTTGATGTTCATGTCTACTTTCTTAAATTCATGTCTGTGACTATACTTTCTAGATTTTGAGTTGAATTATGAATATTTTCATTATCAAACACAAACTTTAAGATGATTTGTCATGAAATTGATGCATGGGTTATCAAGACCTAGTTGAATATTGTTATTTCAAGAGTGATTATGCTTTTAACCTTCCCATGATATGTTTATAGACAGCTTTGAATAATGATTTGATCTTTTGATCTTGTGCTAAGACATGGAATCCACTTATAGCTTAAATTCAGTTTTGAATAAACAAATGCACAGTTAGCTATCAGTATGAAATATTATGACTTTTAAAAGTAGATTTACTACAGAATGAGCATACATATTAAAGGGAGTAGTATTCAGCACCGAGCGGGAAGTGTGGGTTTAGCGCATCCTACTTTCCTAGAACTATAAGCCAACATCGGTACAAATTTAGTATTTCCATTTTTATATAGATGATAGTTACAGATGTGATCACTCAGCTTAGGTTATACCTTAGCAAGAGTATGACACCTATCCCCAACATGAGGTTTTCCCCTTAGTGGAACAAGACGTTGGACACTATGACAGCTCGCATAGTGTATGTCGGTTAGAAGAATCTCCCTACTAGTAAAAATAATAGAACAAATTTTAAATGAAATCCCTAATAGAAAAGCTTTTACTAGAATTTCCTACAGCCTAACAGGAAAAAATAACAGAACAACTTTTAGAAACTAAGTGTAAAGGCTCACAATTTATTTTAGATATTGTTTATCATAAGATATTAACTATGAGATTTCAGCTTTCAATTTACAGATATAAAGGTGAGCCCTTTTTACACTTAGCCTACACGATTTGAAAACAGACTTCACTTTAGCTCTACTTATTCCACTAATAGAAAGAGTAAAACTACAGCTTTTAGAACTAAGTGTTATGGCTTATAAGATTTATACAATATGCTTTACTATTCATGATTTATAGTTTCCAACTTTCAGTTATTCAAGAAAATATGAGTCATTTACACTTAGTATGCATCCTTTTACAAGTTTCTATAAACATTGAGCTATTGTTTTACTTATGCATTCACCCCTACATACTCAATACATTCCAAAAGTACTGATCCATATATACGTATATGTGCTACATTATTTAATAATGTAGGTATAAATTATATTTCATATCAGAATCAGATAATTATAGCTCTAATTAGCAGGTGATGAGTCTTCTTTATTCAAGGGCTCGAGTTAGTCAGAGTTTGTGTAGTATTTTATTTTTTTCATTCAGTCATATTGATTCGAGATAGCTGGGTGTCATGTCCCAGCTACCTATAGTCAATACTAGTAGCGGCTTCATAGATAGTCAGTAGAGTTAATGTATTTGATTATAGTTTTGTTTGTATAATCAAAGTTGTAATCATCTCAATATAGTTTTGTATTGATCATTTTCAGAAAAGGTTTATCTTTTGCATTATTCTTTCAGACTTATGTATTTTTTTCAATTGCTCATGAGTTATGCCAGACAAGGGTTAGCTTAGGATCACTCATGGTCCTGAGCATCGTGTTACATCCAGGGGGTAGTCTCGGGGTATTACAGTTGGCTTTCATATTTTCTTTATATTACAATGCTTATGATGTAAGACTAAGGGGCCATCTCAGGCCTTGGTTGACTAAAGGGCCATCTCAGGCCTTGGTTGGCTTGGGGTGCTGGTCCTAATTAGGGCCCTGGCTCGAGTCATGATAATCTTGGTATTAGAACTTAGTTTAGGGTCCCAGGGTGTCTACAAATTGTACCAAGTAGAGTCATATTTATGGGTGTGTAGTACACCACACTTATAAGGAAGAGGCTATGAGGCATTTAGGAATATTTCCCTTCTTTGTGTTCTATTTCATACTAGAGAGTCTAGCTACTATGAATCTTCTCTAACTCTTGGCATATTCGTATCTCAGATCATGCCTTCATGAAGATGTAACAGGCGTAGGAACTACGCTGGAACCTCCGTCACAACCAGGATAATGTATTGGAAGTTTCCCCTACTCATAGAATGTAGATTCTATATAGATCCCATACTCCTGACTTTACTACTACACCTGGGGTTCCACCGGTCCCTATCAGTCCTCACTAGGCTTTCTGAGCTAGTGTTACTCATACTTAGTCCTCTCAGAGAGATGTCTAAAATATTTAGTTCCATTAATCCATCCATATACTTGCTCAGATTGTGGCATCACAGTCTTGTCAACCTGAGCATATTGGTCCTGCCACCTGTTCATAAGAGGCCACTTGGGTTAGCTAGTTTATACGGATGAATCCCCTAACTTTCATAGGCTCTAAGGTTGAGAAGGATCCTCAGGGGTTTATTAATGAGATGAAAAGGATCTTTAAAGTTATGTATGCTAGTTATTTAGAGGGGGTGGAATTCACAGCCTATTAGTTGAAAGAGATAGATAGTGGTATGATAAATGGTATGAGTTAAGAGATGAAGATGCTAAGCCAGTACTATAGGAAGAGTTCTCAGGTGCTTTTCTTGATCACTTTTTCCCTCAAGAGTTGAGGAAAGCCAAGGCCAAAGAGTTTGTGAATCTGAAGCAGGGAATTATGAGGGTTAAGGAGTATGTATTAAAGTTTACCCAACTATAACATTATTATCCTGAGCTTATGTCTAGTATAAGGTCCAGGATGAGAAAATTTGATTCAGTTCTTTCTTGTGACTTGGTGTTAGAGTGTAAGGAAGCTACGCTGAACAATGACATGGATATATCTTAGTTGGTGGTTTATATGCAACAGGTAAAGGATGTGAAAAAAAGAAGAAGACGGAGGTGGACAAAGGTCATAGTAAGAATTTTAAGTATGCATAGCTGTGTACAAGTTAGCAGAAGAGTGGATAAGAGGGTAGGTAGTCGCCTAAGAAAAAGAACTAGGGAAATTCATATCCATCAGCTAGTGCACCTACTCCTAAGCCTTCAGGTGATTGGTATTTTTAGTTTCACAATGGTCCTAGCGCACGGGGTGCCCAATCTCATACCAGTGTAGCTCAGTCTTCCTCACCATACCTACCCTGTCATATACGTAGGAAACTTCATCATGGTTTCTATTGCTTTAGAAGTAATGTGTGTTTTAGATATGGTTATCCAGGTTATATACAGCTAGATTGCCCCTCTTCTAAGGTAGCGGTTGGGGCTAGTATGGTTTAGGTTGCCATTACCCAGGTTCTAGTACCTAAGGGCGCCACATCAAGGATAGGGAATGGTCGAAATTGTCTTTGTGCACTTTCTACTTGTCAGAGATCTGAGGCATTTCCCGATGTCATCATTGGTACATTATAGCTTTTTCTCTCATGATGTTTATATCTTATTGGATCCCTGCTCCACCCTATCTTATGTGACTTATTATGTGGATGTACATATTGGTTTTGATCTTGAATGTATTTTTGACCCCTTTTCAGTTTTTACACTTGTGGCTGAGTCTATTGTCACTAAAAAATTCTATTAGGGTTGTATTGTGTCCATCTTTCATATGGAGAGCTAGTAGATGTAATATAACTTAATGGGGTGGATTTTGATGTAATCTTAGGGATGTATTGGATTCAATTATGCTATGTTTCTCTGGATTATAAGACCCAAAAGGTCACTTTTCATTTTCCTAACAAACCAGTTATAGAATGGGAGGGGAGTTCCCTAGTGATGAAATGGAGGTTTATTTCCTATCTTAAAGCCTAAAAGTTAATATCCAAGGGGTGTTTATACCATCTAGTTTGGGTTAAGAATTCTAACTCGAGAAGTCCTCGCAGTCAGTCCCTGTGGTTAATGAGTTTCCCAAAGTTTTTCTTGATGACCTTCTTGGAATCCCTCCAAATAGAGAAATAGAATTCAGGATTGATATTCTACCAGATACTGTCCTATTTCCATTTTTTCTTATAGGATGGCTCTGACAGAACTGAAAGAACCAATAGAGCAATTAAAGGATATCCTTGATAAGGATTTCATTCGTCCTAGTGTTTCTCTGTGGGGTAATCCTATGCGTTCTGTGCAAAGAAAATATAGTTCTCTCTGGATGTGCATAGACTATTTAACATGACTCAAACTGGGGCTTTGTCGTAATGGACATCCCAAGTCCAACCAGGATTGGGGACCACCCCCGTTACTCAACCCAACCTCTAAACACGTCCCCTAATTTTGATGAATTTTGAACATATAACAAGATATCATTTATTATAATTCTAGACTCTAAGATAGGTCCATGACCGTGATCAACCCAAACAACTCCAACTATCCATTATCCAACCAATATCCCAAACCAAAAAAAAAACATAGACCAATCCATACATCCCATACAAAGTGAGTTCCAATATAAATATATAAAATCCAAAACATAATAGGATGAAATAATCATAAATACAGTCAAAATTTATCATCCCCAATACCAATACTTAGGCTGACACTACTGCCGACACGTGCCCATACCGACCCATAGTAGTTCCACAAAGCCTCTAACCAAAAGTAAAATAATGTCTTTTGGGACATACCCCCAACCATAACCAAAACTAATGTCTATGAAATAACCAAAGTATGTAGAGACATCCATGAAATAAAATAGAGCCTTTCGGAGTACGTAAGCTCAACACTTCAATCCAATAGAGTTGATCCCGAATTCGATCACTAAGCAGGAAGAGTAATATGACCCATTCCTGCATCGCGTGGAGATAAAACCACCCGAAGACGGGTTAGCAAGTTAACTCTAGCATGTACTCGGGATAAGGATAAATTAATGCCTACCTTTAAAACCAAGTAAATCAACCATATGCATTCACAACCATACTTACATATATATAACTATACTGGGAAAGAAAACCTGGTTTAGCATGCCATTAAAACCATTAACCTGGGTATGTGTAGCTTAACCATCCTAGAAGCACCCACGGGCTATATGGGTCCAGTGCAACCCCTTGAATGGGCCTCGATGCGTGTAGCCATATAAAATGGAGATACCATAGAAGTAAGGGATTCTCGAGTACCCTTCGCTCTCCCCATATGTACAAGTGTACTTAGGGGATTCCCGTGTACCCCGTAAGTATCATATATGGTCATGACCAATCCTTATGTTGGCAAACATGAGTTTTTAGTGTCCGTCCATTGGACTCACACCTTCATGGTTATCTATCACACCTAGCCATTATTGCCCAATTAAAACCATTACCACACAACCAAACCACCATTCCATTTACTATTAACCATGGTTATAAGTAGTAGTATCATTATACTGGATATAGCTTGCAAGAAATGTCCTTATCCATCCTTTTTTAGAAGAAGAGATTCTCATGTTCCCATAGATTACATTATTAAGTTGACTTGGGGAGTCCCATATACCCCACAAGTGATCATTATTACGCTTACTTGGGGGATTCCCTTGTACCCCACAAGGCTTTCAATTAGACAAAATATAACCATTAAGACCTTATCATTTAACCATTCTAAACCATTTATACTATTTAGGGTTCCATTACCAAGTTATACCATGCATAGTTCAATGAAAGTCTAATAACTTAACCAAAAACATTCTCATAGACATTTTATAAAAAATGTTGGGGGCATAGTATTTCCAAATCCAAAACCAAGTACAAATTAACCATTCCCATGTAACCAAATGTTCAAACCATCATAATAATATGAAAACCATAAGTAAAAGACATAGGAAAACGATAACCAACAATTATAACCGAAACCCCCAATATATATTTGAAAATACAAAACCATACAACAGTTATGCCATGAAAACAATTCATAAAATATGCTTTTAGTTGGAACTAACAACGAAGGTGGAGTAATATGCCTTAGATTTGGAAGATAGCAGAGAGAAATCACCCTTATAAGTCCCAATTTTCTCCTATTGATGAAACCCTAGCCTTTCTTAACTCAAAAGACTTAGATAGAATTTGACAGTATTTTAAAAGAGTTTGAGTGATTGCAAATAGGTTAACTAATGTCCCAAGAGGGTTATAAATCATAGAGCCTTAACAGATTAAGAGGGGAAATATCCATATTACCCCCAACTTAAACTGCTTAAAATTCCCACATAAGGGTACGACCACCCCATACCAATCAAACCTTACCATATGAGTGATACCCACCACAAATACCTTAGTCTTCTCATTGGACCCCAACACTGTTCAACATATGACCACCCAAGCCAAACCATACCCAATAATATGATTAGTACCATGAAATTGTACCCTAGGCAAAATCATGAGGGGTTGAACACTGTCCAACATACGAGTTAGACTATATAAATCATACCCTATCCTCACAACTCATGGTGAGCCACTCGTACTCAGATCCCAGTCAAGTTACTAAGTTTCAGATTAAGTAAAGGAAAACCCAAACCAATGACCCATCACCAACCATACGACTTGTACCCTCCTTGTCGTACCTATTCTAGAAACTCAACCACCTAACACCACCCAACACTAGACAACATACAACTAGGTCACCTGACCTATACCTTATCATACGACTAGTACCCCAACTCTTATGATGTCTAAAATCCCAAAAATTGAGAAATTTTCTAAGGGTTAAAACGCAAGGTGTTTCAACTATTGTTAGTTGAATAAGGTCACTGTGAAAAATAAATATCCTCTTTCTAGAATTGATTACCTCTTTGATCAGCTTAAGGGTGCCAAGTGTTTCTCCAAAATAGATCTTCGTTTAGGTTACCATCAATTGAATATTTGGGAAACAAATACTCCCAAGACTATTTTCCAAACCCATTTAGCCATTACGAGTTCTTGGTCATGTATTTTGGATTGACAAATACCCTGGGTATTTTATGAACCTTATGAACCAAGTATTCAGATAGTTTTTGGATTTGTTCGTTGTAGTTTTCATTGATGACATCTTGGTGTATTCCAAAAGTGAGGAATATCATGTAAATCATCTTCGAATTGTGTTGCAGACCCTTAAGGATCAAAAATTGTATACAAAATTTTCTATGTGTGAATTTTGGTTAAGTGTTGTGCCTTCCTGGGGCATGTTGTATCAATAAAGAAATTAAAGTAGATCCACCAAATATTGAGGTGGTTAAAAAGTAGCCTAGACCTACTACTCCTGCTGACATTAGAAGCTTCTTGGGCTTGGTATGTTACCATAGGAGGTTTATGAAGAGTTTCTCATCTATTGCTACTTCTCTTACGAGGTTATCTCAGAAGAAGGTAAAGTTTCTATGGTCTTATACATGAGAGGGCAGTAGTTTTGTAAAATTAAAGGATATGTTGACTTTTTCTCTAGTTTTGAACTTACCCAAGGGTACTGAGGGGTTTGTTGTATATTATGATATGTCCTGTATGCAGTTGGGTTGGATTTTGATACACTACGGAAAGGTTGTATCTTATGGTCCCAGGCAGCTTAAAGTGCATTAAAGGAATTATTCGACTCATGATTTAGAGTTGGTGGCTATGGTGTTTTCATTAAAGATTTGGCGTCACTATTTGTATAGGGTACATGTGAACTTTTACTCAAACCATAAGAGTTTGCAGTATGTGATCACACAGAAGGAATTGAACCTTAGATAGAGGCGGTGGCTTAAATTGGTTAAGGATTATAACATGAGCATGCACTATCAACTAGGTAATGCTAATGTTGTTGATGCTCTTATTAGGTTACCGATGGGGAGCTTGTCTTATGTTGAGGGCGAGAAGAGGGGATTAGTAAAGGATATTCACCCACTAGACAACTTGGCAGTTTATATTTTAAACTCCAATGATAAGGAAGTGATAGTCCAGGAAGCGGCTAAGTCATCCCTTAGGGCCAAAGTTAAGGAGAAATAGGTTCTAGATCCCATGCTTATGTAAATCAAGGATGATGTGGTTCAATAAACTGTTATGGCTTTTGAAATTGAGGGAGATGACATTCTGAGATTCCAAGAGAGGTTATGTGTTCCTAATGTAGATGGACTGCGGGAGAGAGTTTTTACCAAGCTCATGTGTCCAGGTATACGATTCGTCCGAGTTCGACAAAAATTTATCATGACTTAAATGAAATTTTTTGGTGGAATAATATAAAGAGGTATGTGGCAAATTTTTTTATCAAGTGTATGGTTTGTCAATAAGTCAAAATTTAACATTTGAGGCTAGATGACACTTCTCAAGAGATAGCTCTACCCATGTGGAAGTGGAAATGATCAATATGAATTTTGTTATTGGTCTTCTATGGTCTCAAAATCAATACGATTCCATTTGAGTCATTATGGATAGAATGACCAAGTCCGGTCACGTCTTGCCTATAAGGACTAATGACTCAGGAAAGGATTATGCAAGGTTACTAGTTTGGTTGCATGGAGCCATAGTATCTGTTATCTCTGATTGAGGTACATAATTTTCTTCTTATTTTTAGTGCTCTTTTCAGAAGGGGTTTGGTACGTAGTACCTTTTTCCACCCTCAGACGTATGGACAAGCGGAATGTACTATTTAGACTCGGGAAGATATTCTAAGGTCCTGTGTAATTGACTTTAAAGGAAGTTGGGTTGATCATCTTTCGCTGATTGAGTTCGTATGTAATAATAGATATCATTCCAATATTCAAGTGGCCCCTTTTGAGGCCTTTTATGGTAAAAAGTGTAGGTCTCCAATTGGATGGTTTAAGGTGGGTGATGGAGAAAGTGAAGATAATTTAAAAAAGGGCCTAACTTGGTACATCAAGCGATGGGGAAAGTGAAGGTAATTCAAGAAAGACTTGAAACTGCTCAGAGCCACAAAAAGTCTTATGCGAATATAAGGCAAGAGAGTTGGAATTTGAAGTCGACGAATGGGTGTTCTTGAAGGTTTCTCCTATGAAAGGAGTTACGAAATTTGGAAATAAGGGGAAGCTCAGTCCCTATTACATTGGTTCGTATCAAATTTTGATGAGAATTGGAAAGGTTGCTTACAAATTGGACTTACTGGCAAACTTGGCCTCAGTTCACCCCCTTTTTCATGTTTTCGTGATAAAAAAGTGTGCGAGTAATCCTTTCTTAGTAGTGCTCATTGAGGATATACATGTTAAACATTCTGTCCTATAAGAAAATTTCAATCAAAATCTTAGATAGGAAAGTTTGGAAATTGCGAACAAAAGAATTAGCTTCGGTAAAGGTGTCATGGAGAAACCAAAAGTTAGAAGAGGCTACATGGGAATCATAAGAGGATATGAAAGCTAAATACCTGTTTTAATTTCCAACGTTGGACGAAAGTGCTCAAGGTGCGAATCTTACATCTTCACTTGTTGCATTTGGAGTTTATTCTTGATTCTCTCTATGTTCTCATTAATATCATGCTAATAGTGTCATAATCTCTCTTTCGGGGATGAATGAACCTAAGGGGGGAGAACATAACACCCCGGGTGTTATGAGGTCCAAGGCACTAGAAAATGAACATAATTATGTTAACCCCTAGAGTTTTTCAATGAATGTAATTTGATAACTCCTTAGTGTTTAATGGTAATTTTTGAATGGATTTACAATAAAAGAAAGTAACAGGACCCTTATATAGTTTCACCATAAAGGTGTAAGTCCTCATGACCAACGTCTAAAACCTATGTTTGTCGGTATAGGGATGTCATACCTTAACCGGACAACCAAATAGTATCCTTAACATGAGGATAATATGATAATATGATGGCTTTAGTCTATTGGTGACTTTTGCGTAACCTCAGTACGTGCAGCCAACATGGACAAAGGTCCCGCCGATTGGGAAGTATCGGAACCATATGGCCCATGGGTTAATAGATGACAGTGAAAGCTACATAGTCCAGGATTAAATTTTAAATGGCCATGTATCATGCCCTTTGCCCCTACCCCGACCTCCTATTATCTTGATGGTTGTGGAGAATACGTTTTATTACTATTTGGTGAACTGCATATCTTATCCCTTTACTTAGGTTGTATGTCATTACTCGTCGTACTAACCGTCTCCGGAAGCTACATTATTTCATGATGTAGGTTTAGAGACCTTTTCTTGTGACCTTGTGCAGCGCCAGGTGATTCGTGGTTTCTTTTGGACAGCTAGCGAAGTGGTGAGTCCTCCATCTTCTGGAAGACCTTGCTTTCTTATAACCTTTTTGGTTTCAGTACTTTGTTTCTTTTTTTCTGGCATAGTCGGGTCATGTCCCGACTTAGTGGATATTTTATGAATAGAGGCTTGTAGACAGTATTGAGTAATTATTTCTAGGTTTTGGATTTGGTTTTCAAACTTTTTTTCGTGATTTATTAGACTATTTTGTTTTATCGGTTGGCTAGCTTCCGTAGTTTCTTTGTATTACGATGCTTATGATATAAGGCTAAGCGTCCATCTCAGGCCTTGGTTGACTTGGGATGCCCGTCACAGTTGGGGCCCTGACTCAGATCGTGACATTTAACCCTTGTCACCGCCGCCCTACCAAATGTATTTTTCCCCAGCAAATGTTATTTTTAACTCTCAAATTTGTTAAATTACTTCAGCCTTAATTCTAAATTATAAATATTTTTTCAATCTTTTTTTGCACGATTTTCTAATGCTCTCTTTCTTTTCTTTAAATTTGCTAATCAACATATCAATTTCTTTGGTGAATTTCGCAAACACTCGAAGAAAGTTTCAAGTTTTAATATTTATTACTAGTTTAGGTTACATGCGTTGCACATAAATATTATAATTATAAAAAGATGCGCTGAGGTAGATATCACATTATTTAAATAAAAATATAGATGTTGCTATACTACATTGACACATTAATATTCGAATTCAAAGTAAGTGAATATCTTTGAACTCATACAGATACATAATTTAGGTTAGTAACTGAAGACACAATTTAGGATATTAGACACTTTTGTTTCTATGCTACCCATTTTTTTTCTTTTATTAATATTCAAGCTCAAGGTTTGCATTTTTTGTAATTTCTTAATTGCTTTTTACACGTGATCATTTGAAAAACCAATCTTTTGTTACAGTAATAATTCTTAAGATAATCATAACTACTTATAAACCAATATATAGGTCATAAATACTACAAAAAAATTGTTAGACCAAGTGTACTTCGATACATAATACACCAACGGTATGACATTTTAACCCATCAGAAACATCATTTTTCACTTGTATATAATGTGATTTTTTATGTTTCATAGCATCTTAGAACTCCTCCATTTGTCCGTATGAAACTAGCTCAAAATGAAGAATTTAAAGTTTAAATCAAATATATTTTCAAAATAAAAGAAAAAATTTATTGAACTAATACCTCATTTCGTGAGGTATAAATATCGACACCGAAAAATTCATCCTCTTAGCAAATAAAAGTGGAATAAAAGAAAGAGGTTGAAATAAAATAAAATAAATAAATAAAATATATTTGACAAATAAAAAAGAATTTCAATACTCATTTCCATAAGGAAATTAAATAACGATAGTGATGCGTTAATTTTTTTTTTTTATTAAACTAAAGGATTATATATGCTCTCTGATATAAAGATCCTTCTGATTGGCAGCATGAATTCCTTAAAGAATACATTTACAACATGAGATGATATGAAATTAGGAGTATTTAAGACCAAACTTTATAACACATGCATGTGAATCATGATATTACAACGATCTTACTCAATTATTCCTTCATTCATCTTCATATAATTATACTATTAAGCATGTTTGAACCGATTTAATATAATTTTTAAAGCTACTGCATAAACAAGTTCGATCAGATTTTAAAATTTTATCAAAATATCTGGGGGCGATGAAGTTTGATCAACTTTTGAACTCCCCCCACAACACCCAACCCCACACAGAGACATACCACAAGCTACATCAACCCAACTCGAACATGTATAGTTTCTCTTCTTGTCAATTTGTTTTTCTAAGGACATCTCCTGATTGGATATGAACATCTGTTGGGATCTTTGTCCTGATTTTTTTTTTTCAAATTTAAGTGAAAGTAAAAGTAATTATAACTACTTTTTTTTTCTTAAAAAAAATATAAAATTCTTTCATATTTGGCTAATCTGTTTCTAATAGGAAAGGTTTTAGATTTTATAAATAGAAGACTTCTCTTCTTATGTCATAACATTCACAATATAGTCTTTAAAGAGTCTTGTTTGTGGGGTGATTTTTCTCTCATAGTTTTATGATATTTTTATATTAGTTTTTCATATGTAAGTCAATTGGTCAAACCATATAATAATTATGCTTTTAGTATGTTTTCTTTGTCGTCTGAATTGTTGCCTTTATGTTTCCAAACTTTAAGCTTCCGTATGACGTCCTCATCAATTTCGAATCCAGCAAGAGACTATGATTCAAAGACCCAATGATTTGGTGTAACGAGACTAAAGACAAGTTCATTGCAGTTTCAAATCAAGTGGCAACTAACTTGGCGATAATGAAGATTTTCTTGTCCGAAAAAAAATTCAAATACTACATGCAGAGATCTTTCAATCATATTTTCAATAATCCAGCTGTTCTATCTTTAAAAAAAAATCAATTTTCATTCCAGGCTTATGGGCTCCAACTTTCAACCCCTGCTTACTTTCAATGCTTGAACTCCTTTCAACTCGTGCATATACTTTTAACACATAAGGTCTACTGTTAACTAGTGCTCACTTTCAATGCACAAGATTCTACTTTTAACTCTATTCATTTATAACACATGGTTCCAATAATATCAACCCATACTTTTATTTTTAATGCGTAGGGCTCCAATTCTTAAGACATATCAACTATTAATCATGGTAAGCAATAGTGATATATGGAGATCGTGTGGAAAAAGAAGATCAAAATTATTTTGAGAGAAAATCAAGGCAAAAAGGAGAGATTTGTTAGGGATTTTGCCCTGATTTTCTTACCAAATTTGAGTTTTATTTTTTATTGGAAGAAAACTAAAAGTAAACATAATTACTTTTATTTTTTCTAAAAGAAAAGTATAAAACTCTTCCATATTTGGCTAATCTCTTTCTATAAGGAAAGGTCTAGTGAATCTATTTAGATCTATTAAATCTGCGCATCCCCCTACAAATGGTATCAAAGCCTAGCAATTTAAAAAGTACGGAAGAGAAATATATGTTAGAAGAGTTAGAATTAGAATTAGAGTTAGAGTTAAAAAATTTACCTATAAATTATTAAATTAATTATGTGAAGACCATTTAAAAATAGAGAAGCTTTTAGAAAAATTAAAGAATCTTTAATTAGTAATTATTCAGAATATATAAGTCTAAATAAAATAAAAGAAAACCCACAAAAATTAGCCTACTTAATTACATTAATATCTAGTATTGAATCAAAATTAATAACACATTTAAAATCCAGAAGAATGAAACACATACCACCTAATTATGATAAAATCAGATTCAGATATCCGCCAAGATATTATAAATATAATTTAAAATGAATAAAGTACAACAATACAAAGAATTAAACAAATTATTTCTGAAAAACGTAAAGAATTAAAAATAAGAATAAAAAGACTACATTATAATATATTCGCCGGAGTAAGTAAAAACTCAATAGATACACAAAAAGATGAAATATCAAAATTGGAATCACAAATAGATAGTTTAGAATATGTATATCAACATGAACTATTCACAATAAAATGAATAAAGAAGAATTTATAATAGATGAAAAAATATATGAAAATTACGAAGGATCAAAAATAAAAATAGTATTTTCTAATCTAGGACGAAGATATAAGAAAATAGGTGAACATTTATATCTAATGTTAGAAAAAGAAGAATTAAAATTAGAAGATAAATTAACAGCAATGGTAAGAATAGAAAAAGAAAATGAAGAGATAGATAGGAAAAAAGAAATAGAAAAAATAAAACAACAAACTACGGAAGAAATACGAAAAATAGAAGAAACTAAAAATAGTAGGATTGCTGAATTAGAAAAAGAACTACAAATATTAAAAGAGTTGTATGAACAACGACAAAAAGAAAAAGAAGAAAAAGATAGAGAACATAAATTACTAAACGAGATAAATCAATTTAAAGAAAAATTAGAAATAAAAAACGAAGAATTAGAAATAAATAATATAGATGTTGAAGAGACAGAAATAGATAACTATGATTCTGAAGATAGTGAAACATATACAGAAATATTAACAAATACAAAAAATTTAGAAATCAATGAAAAAGAAATTAATGAGGAAAATCTAGAAAATACTCACACAGAAATAAATACTCTTGATAAAAAAAAAATGAAAATATAATACCTAAAATAACAGAAATAAGAAAACCTATATATTATAAGAATAAGTTTAAAAAATATAATGAATATGACAAATGGACACCAAAACAAATAGTGAATAAAAATTATAACTTTTTAGATCTAGACTGTGTAATAGATACAGAAAAAATAATACAATTATGGATAGGATATATGACAAAACAATTATTAGATAATAATATAAATATAACAGATGCACCGGAATATATAGAAAAAACGCTAATAGGATCAGTAAAACTATGGTTTTCAAATTTAACTGAAAATAGCAAAAAAGTATTAAGAACTAATAAACCTATAGAAGGAACATCATCGACAACAACTAAAATAACACCTATAGAATTATTAAAAAAATATGAAACAGCTATAAAAGATGAATTTGGTAACACGACAACAATCGAAGAAGAACAAAATGAAGAAAAGGATACAAATAGAAATTTAATGTTAAAATTAGCAATATGTAATATGTGTTATATAGATGAATATACTTGCGCATTTAAAGAATATTATTACAAAGGAGCATATAGTATAGAAGAAAGTAAAGAAATAAGAAAATTATATTTTAATAAATTACCCGAGCCATTTAGTTCGAAAATAATAAAAAGTTGGGATGAAGCAAAAATAGTAGATACGTTAGGAGCAAGAATAAAATTTTTACAACAATGGTATAGAAACTTATGTGAAAAATATAGAGAAGAATTAAAAATGGAAAAAACATTAATAAGAAATTTAGCATGTTGCAAAAATAAAATAGCACCCCAATTTGGATGCGAAGAAAGATATTATAAGAAAAGAAAAAGACATAAAAAATATAAAAAATATAAAAAATCAAAATATAAATATAAGAAACCAAGAAAAAGATATTATGTAAAAAATTATAAACATAAAAGACCATATAGAAAGAAGAAATCTATAAAAGAATGTACTTGTTATAATTGTGGAAAGTTAGGACATTTAGCTAGAGATTGTAAATTACCTAAAAATCCAAAAAATAAACAAATATCAGAAATAAAAATAGATAATACTGAATATATGCAGATAGATTATGTCGATTATGAATTAGAAAGCGAGGATAGTATATATGAAATTTCAGAAAATGAAACAGATAATGAAATAAATAGTGAAATAGATGAATCAAATGACTGAAGAAGATATAAAAATAATAACAAAGGAAGAATATTTAAATGATGAAGGAACGGAACAAAAAGAATAATTAATAAAGAAATAAATAATATAAAAAGTAAAGGAGATCCAATAAAATATGTACACCTTGGAGGTACAGAGATATTAATAAAAGCATGTTTTAGAGAAGGAATAGATACACCAATAGAATTATATTTAGCAGATGATAGAATTATAAAACCTATAGAAAAAAGCATAATAACTGCCGTAAAAGGAAATCTAATATATCAAAAATTTAAATTTGTAATAAGTGGAAATTATTCAGTAGCAGTAACAGATAGAAATATAGATAAATCACTTGTATTATATTGGAAACTATCAGGAATAGAATTAACCCCAGGAAGTAAAATATTCACAGCAAGATGTAAAAATCTATATGTATTAACAACAAAACATAAAATAACAGGAAAAAATAAGATTAACAAAATACAAATAGAAAGCTCATTCGAACAAATTGTAAAAACAATAGATTATAATGATTATACCTATAGAGACATAGATACAGAAGAAAATTTAGAAATAGTAAATGATAGAATAAGTACAATGAAAAGAATAGCTAATGAAAAACCAGAATCATCAAACTCATCAAAAAGAACAAGTTATGAAATAAATTCAATAAGTAATTTAAACCAATATTACATAACAGGAAAAATAAATGAAAAAGAATATTTAATACTTTTGAATACAGGACAAGAAGAAAATTATATAGCAAAATATCTAGTAAAAAATGAAGAAATAAAGACTGATAATGATATGTGCCCAGATCTACCAAGAAGTTTAATAAATAATAAAAATATAGCAGAAAAAGAAATAATAATAGGAGTTAGAAAAAAGTAAATCATTAAAATATATTGAAACAAAATTTAAGAAATATCCACGCACAAATAAAAATAGATTCACTAGAAACCTAATAAATCTATTTAGATCTATTAAATCCGCGCACCCCCCTACAAACTATACCTCAAATAGATGCTGCATCTGTTGATAGTTGAGATCCAATTGCACCAATCGAGTTCTCTTCGCTGTATTATTGACATGGGTACTCTTTCATTATTATAACTTTTGACTATCTTTTTGTTTTCGTATTTGGAGATGATTGAGTTATTATATTTCGAATAAATCGTAAATCAATATTGTGGCTTGTTTTGAATAATATTGTGGATTATTATAATAAAGCTTACTAATCATTTTTTCATAAATGTCTTTTGTTGGATAATGCATATGTTAACATATATTTAAAAAGCTTGTTGCGTCTCTTTAACAGTTTTGGAGGTTTTGCTTGTAATTATTTTTAAAAATTCAGACTACCATAATGATGTTCAAAAATTTTATCTTTTCATATTAATTATGTGACGTAGACTATATCACTTTGTATGAATATATATATATATATATATATATATATATATATATATATTCTAATTTTTATTTATTTGAGTAAATACTTTTAGAGTATTGATCTTATAATTATACCTATGAATTTCTTTGTATCTAATAATTACACTATTCAACTACTAAATCTAAGTCGTAATTATTTTTTGTGATAAAATTTTATTTTGATTAAGTGCAGGTTAAACAGTAACGATAATATCATTGTTGCTAATTGTTTGAATTATTAGTTACAAAAACTGTTGTCGCAATTAAATATAAAATTTTGTGGCTAAAACTTACAATATGATAGCTTCAAACTTTAATTAATTAGTTGATCATATTCAACTTCTGTCTACTTAAAGTGTTTCTCACATGTACAAGATTAACACACTGACTTTATACCTTCCGAAAATTTCATTCAATAAGTTCACTTCAATCTTCACACAATTAGATCGAGTCTTGTTTTCTATAGCTATATCAATATAAAATTAATTTTCTATAATCATAAACAAAAATAGCCAAAGATCAATTTATATTTAGCTACAAAATTTTTTCGTAGAAAAAAATAACTAAATTATTCAGCTACAAATTCTAAATCATCACTACTTAACGATGGCATATTTTGTGACAAAATTATGTTATCACTGAATCATAGATTAATTAGAGACAATAAAATGTGTGTCACTAATTGTTTATAGTATTAGTGACAAAAATTGAGGTCACAATTAAATATCAAATTTTGTAGCTAAAACTTATAATATTTAACTACGAACACTAATTTGTCGCTATTGCGATAACTTATTTTTTATGATGAATTTTTTTTGTGTCTAAAATTATAACTAATTCAAGGCAAAAAATAGTTTGTCACGAATTGGATCCATTATTAGAGACAATAAAATGAGCGTTACTAATTGTTTATAGTATTAGCTATATATCAATTTTGTTGTAGTGATATTCTTGCTATTTTTTCCATTAAATTGAACTTGGGGAGTGTAAAGACTGAAACTTTTTGAGTTTCTGGTTGTTTTAGGGATGTTGGATGCCAATGTTTTGGTTGAAATGGTGTTGTTAGACCTCTCATGTTGTCTTCTACGCTGTTCTTATTTTCTTGTTGATGAAAATTTTGATCTTGTTTTTAAGTCATTCTTGTCTGAGTTATTGATGGAGATGGGCAGATGACACATGTGCGACCAAAATATTACTATTTTATTGTGAATTTTGAAGAATAATAATGGAGAAGAAATTAAATGTCCATTAAATTTTCAATTCATAATGGAGATTGGAGAAAAATAAGAATGGAAAAAAAATTAAATAAAAATTAATTTTAAATAAAAAATACATGTGTCAATATGAGATTGACGCGTGTATTACACTTTCTACTTCAAAACTGCGCATAGCATTTTGGGGGAGAATTAATTCCACTTTAAAAAAATTCAACGGGTAATATGACTCCCGCAAAGTTCAATATTCTCAACTGAAAATTCAATCAAAATTCAGGTATTTTTCTGAGTATTTTTCCCATGAATTAAGTTCAACAAAAAATTTAATTAGCACTTACGTGCAACATGAAGTCCAATTTATAATTGAAGAAAATTTTTACGTAAAGACAATCCAATTGAAAATTGTATTAGCAAATTCATGTCCATAAAAGGACTTTATTTTGCTGCGTCATTTAACATTTCAATTTGGATTCAGATCGAAAATTCATTTGGCTATTACCTAAATCAAAGGAAAAAGGTTTGCAAGTGATTTTATATATTAAGGGTGATGAAAAGATTTCATAAGTTCATGAAAAAAGATTTTCATTATGAAAGAAGTTTTAAGAGAAGAATTTTCTTTATCTAATTGGCAATACTTTTTGCTAATATGATTACACTTTTAGAATGTGGTTAGCTTTATTATTTTAAATAATAATTTATAAGTGTTGTCTTATAACTTTTATAAAATTTACTTAAAAATATGATATTTCCTCCAATATTTTTAATTTCCTCCAATATTTTTAACATTAAAATATTATAGGGAAAATTATCCGGATTAGCCACTATTGAGCTTTTATTACCACCCAAAGCCTAATTTTTAATTAATTATAATTCATAACCCCCCCCCCCCCCGTCCTATTAATTATTCCTAATTACAATTCATAGCCTTTCTCATGTATTTTCTCTCTTTTTCTATTTTCTATTATTCTCTTCTTTTTTTTCCCCTTTTCAGTTTTTTTTCTTCCATTTTTCTTTTCCTTTTTTTTTTTTGTTGCTTTCTCTTTATTTTTTATTTTTTCACTTTTTTCTTTTTATTTTTTATTCATTTATTTTTGTAGTCTTACAGTTACATGCTAGTACAACCATAATTGTAGCCTAAATCATATTTTCTTTCTATTTTTTCATCTTCTTCTATAATTTTTTTTTTTGCAGTTTTTTTTTTGCATTTTCTTTGATTCTTTTTTCGTTCTTTTTTATTTTTTTGGTCATTTTTTCTCCTTTTTTATTTTTTTTTTAATATTTTTTTCATTTGTTGTTGTATTTTATATTTTATATTTTTTGTATCATATTATGTATTTTAAATAAATTTATTATTTGTAGTTGAATAGTTTAGTTGTGAATATTTATAATTTATCATTCGTATTTTTGTATATAAATAATTTTATTGATTAATTTGTATTTGCTTGAGACTAAGATACATAAATATGCAATTTGTCTTTCAATGCAAATATATCATTGCGTTTCATATTTCAAATTTACCATTTATATTTGTATATAAACAAGTATCATTTTGCATGCATATGGTTCAAGTTGTATAAACATGTGTCATTGATACAAATGTAACATTTGTATTTGTATAATTTATTATTTTTATTTTTATTATGATGTAAATTGTATCAATAAATGTAAATACAAGTCTTCATAGAAAGATAAATAATTTTTTTTTCTAATGTTTAAAGATACAAATGATGTTGTCAACTACAAATTCAAATACAAATAAATAAAATTACAAATACAAATATAATATACGATCAACTTATAAATACAAATATAAAATAATTCTTTAAAAATACAAATACATCGACGGAAATAGAACACAAATTGTACATAGTCACAGCTAAATACAATATGCAATAAACTTACAAATACAAAATAATTCTTTAGAAATAAAAAGACATTGATGAAAATAGAATACAAATACAAATATAATCTAAATATACAAACACAATAAAACCACAATACAAATATAATTCAATATAATATACAGTCAATTATAAAATACAAATATAAAATAATTTTAAAATACAAGTGCGAATTATATAAAATATAAATGATGTTGTGAACTAACAAATACAAATACAAGTGCGAACTATAAAATACAAATATAATACAAACTACAAAATACCAATACAAACGTAAACTTTAAAATATAAATACAAATGCAGTTGTATCAACGAATACAAAAATATAAATGACGGTGTGACTACAAATATGATAAATAATTATGGTATTTACGTTATCATCCATGACTTGTGCTCGAGTAGTCATATTTTTTGAAAATACAAAAAATATAAAATAGAACAAAAAATGATAAAGAAAATAAGTATAAAAATTAAAGAAGAAAAGCAAAGAAGAAAGAGAAATGGAAGTTAGAGATAGAAGAAAAAAATAAAAAGAAAAAAATGAAATTTTTTTTTGGAAAACATAGAAAAAGAAAAGAAAAAAGAGGAAAACACGACAAAAGAAAAAATATAAGAAAATGAAAAAGAAAAAAATGGTAGTGTTTTTGGCGAGACTAAATATGTAGTGTATTTATGTTTTTATGAATATAAACCACTAAGTAAAAGTGAATATAACAGTTGTGAATTGAATACAGCGGCTAAATAGGGATTGTATTCATATTTTATATGAATACATACTATCTGTAAAACTGAATATAGTGGGTGTAAATCGAATACAGTGGTTATAAATGATAATTATGTAAAATGTGGCTATGAAAGATGAGTTTTATAGCAAAATACTGCTATTTTTGAAATATCTCCATTATATTCCCTCCAATATATTTTATTCCCTTCAATTTTTAATTATCAAAAAGATTCAGAAAACATAATAACATTCGACTGAAATTTACCCCATAGCTAGGGCTTATTCTCAATATTACATTTTCAGTTACTTTTCCAAGGTGCCAAAAATAGGGAACTTGAGCTCCTCTATTAGTTCTATTAGATGATAATAACTTTAGCCTCTTTTTTCTACAGCGCGCTTACTCATCGATTCAACGCCTTTTTGCTCTAGGGTTTATTTTTCGAAGAGGTTCATTCTTGAAGAGGTAATTATCTTTATTTTTACTTTATTAACCTTTGAAAAGGTGAAGAATTAAAGATTGAAGCATACTTTTGTTAATTAATGCTTTAGTATGGAATTGAAGCATACCGTTGTTAAGATTGAAGTGTACCGTTAAGATTCTCCCAGAAATTAGTGCAGAATTGGGTTTCAGTCAGAAATTAGCTGATTAACCCTGTTGTTCTTGTTTTCTTCTTGTTTCTGAGCATTAAATCATTTTTTTGGTGAATCTCTGATATGATTTGGTCAAATAAAACCTTTTTACAATTTGGGCAAAGAAAAACCCTTTTAAATTTTGAAGATTTAGACGAGAATTTGGGTGTGTGCATGTTTTTTTTTAGTAAATTTGGATTGTTTCTTAATTTGTAATATTGAAATTCTTAGTTTTACAATATTATTTAGCTTGTTTGCTACTGTAAGCATGATTAGACTTTCTGTTGATATTACTGGTGCTGCTCGCACTATTAGGTGTTAACTTTATGGCTAACAGATGATCTTTGGAGGATATAGTCTGTGTTTAGGAGTGATTCAGGTATTTCTCTTTTGAACTAATGTAATATTTAAAGTTTTGCACTGACCCCTAATTTCATATGTTTAAGCAAAAATCTTAGTCTCTTCCCCTAAGTAGTCCCAGTTTCTTGTTTATTAGATTTTTCTTAGGTTTCTTATTGTGAAGTAGAGTTCATAGTGTCGTTGCTAATTTTAGAGCTACACCTAAATTTTGTGATGTGATTGTCTTAAATTGACTGGTTATACACTGGCTAGGATCAACAATATGAGGTTACATAAGCACTGGGAAAGTTAATTTGATGAAGATAACAATATCTTTCAGTTGATCTAAATGGTTCTCGTTTATGAACTTCTGCTTGAAGATAAAGAATCAAGGAAATGATCAACAATCCTCTGGTCGAGACCAACAGTGTGTTCTTACATAGGATGTTAGAAGAGGATAACGATATTGTTTTTGTGTGAAAAGAATGATTCTCTTTTATGAAATTTAGCTTATAACTTTGTGATGAATTGAGGAAATGATCGAATTTGAGAAAAAGCTGTAAACATGAAATTAGTATTTTATTGAGGATTACTTAGTTAAAATGGTTTAAACGTCTCAGTTTAGCAGTTGAAGTGGTGAAAGTCACTCAATTGAGTTTTAAAGTTGTAGTGGGTCGAACACACTGCCTCAATGATAGATAGACGCTAATCAAAGTGTTGACTTGTTAGTCCAACATTTGTCTCCCACCTAGAATAATTATACTTTGGCATTATGTTTCCAGTGTTGTCATCATTAACACTTAACATCCATGCATATCATAAGAAATTGAGGCCCTATAATTTGATCACATATGCAGTGATTTACCTATGCAAAATGAAATTAGACAAAAATATGTTATATTTGGAAAAAATGAGAAGTAAACCAAAAAAAGATTTTTTATTATGGTCTAACAGAACGATAAAGGGGAACTTTAATGTTTCTTTTTTAGTTTTAGCATTTTTTGTTTCCAGAGTTCTTTCAATCACTGGTTAATCCGAAAGTGCAATCCCAATTCTTCTACTTCTTCCAATTCGGAACTCCCCCTTAAACTCCTTAGTTGCAGTTATAAATCAAATATACATGAAATTGAATGTTGCAAAGTAGTTATTTTCAATCAACGGTTAATTCAAAATTAGATTATATTTCCATGACCTTGTTGAAACAACATTTTATTGTGTTAGTATTGTCACTTTTATACGATATATTCTGAATTATTAGTAAATTCAGTTTCATTTGATGTGCTAAAATTCATAAGTTTGTGTTAGTATTGTCTCTATCATACGGTAGATACCGAAATTAGTAAGTTCTATTCGATCTGATATTACAAGTGTTGAAGCTACGCAATATCTGTATTTTCTATAAATTAAGACAAGTTCCACACTGAAGACACTTCAGTTCCCACTTTTCATTTATAGCTCCACAAATCTATTTTCTCTTTTGCACTTTTCATCTAAAAAACACTGATTTTAGGGCTTGGATGAAGAATGCATAGTAAATTAATAGAATGGTAGGATGAGAATAGATAATTTGATAGTGGACATAAATCATCTGGTGCATCAGATCCAAGCTTCTCCCAAATTCCACTTGATATCAAGGGTGACATATTCACTTAACTGTAAGAATGCTCAAGATCAACTTACAATGTAGCATCTAAGGATTTTTATAATCCCACAGATGTATTTTTTTGGAAGATTAAATCCCTGTAAGTGTTTTTCTCAACATAGGAGAAAGAAGTTAGCCATTATCTCGTGGCAGTTCCAGCAATCTGATATTCCTGATATTCTTAATGTGGTTGGAACATGGTTTTGATAGAGTTAATGTGGGTAGTTTGGAGAGAGAGAAATAGAAGAGCTTATGAAGGTGTAGAGTCGAGTTTCTTACAATTAAGGAGTAGTCTCTGCTCTCTTATTTTCTTTTGGTGTAAACAGAAAGTTCCTTCTTGCTTAGAAGATCTCACTAGGCACTAATTACCATTTCAACGTCTTCTATTTTTTTTTCAAAAACACAAATAAAAAAGGAATCTTTAGCAAGGTAAAGGATCTTGTTTTTACCTTGTAAGTATTTCTGGTATGCCACTGCCTGCTTTTGTTAACTAAAGGTGAAAATAGTTGATTTTTATTATACATTTGGTGTAGTCTATTTATCAGGTTGCCATTACAGACCCTGTTTTAGTCTAAAAAAAGAAACAGTAGTTTTTGCCAAAGGTAAAGATTTCTGTTTTTTCCTCTTTTGGTGTGAGTCCACTGCTTGTTTATAAAGCCTATTTTAGAAACTGATGGTGTATGCGGTAAAATTTTTTTGATGCTTCTAATGGTTGTGGTGTTATTTTTCATTTCTGAACTACTTTGACTATTTTTTCTTGAGCCGGGGTCTATTGAAATAACCACTTTTTACCTATTAGGTAGGTGGTAAGTTCTGCATATACTTTCCCTAATCGGACATCCTGTTATGGGATTATATTGAATATATTGTTGTACTTCGATTAGGTGTGGTGTTATTTCCTTTTCTGAACTACTTTGAGCTAATTTTTCTCGAGCCATTTTCTTGACACATGGTTATTGTGATAGCCGAAAGAGTTGGGAAGGAACTTCTTGCAACAGATAATTCCCATGCTAGAAGTGATCAAGATTCTTCAGGAAACAAGCTTCCCCAAGATGTTGGTTTGTAGGTATCCCATAAAATCAGGGTATGGTTAATCCTAATCCTAAAGTTTATACATAATGCATAACTGATCGATATTTGCTTTCTCTTCTTCTATGTAAATGATTATGTGTGCTTGTCTCTACTTGTATATGCACATATGTGGTTCGTAGGAGATCTAGTTGTCTTACAAAAATACATTTGCTATGAAGTGTACTAAAGTTCATACTACAACTATAACTTATTTCCAGAAAATAAGATAGAAGTTGTCTTCCAAATGTTTATTGGCCTCTAATAAGAACTTGCACCTTTTAACCATTGACACCAAATAAATTTATGTAACACCAAGTATCCATGTGTATCATAGAAAGGAAACACTATCTGAATAACTTGAGAAATAATTGATGAGATATCTCAACTAGTTACATCTCTACTATTTTTTATTAACCACATGGTATCAACAACTTACATCCCTATGCCATTTGGGATCTCAGGGTGACTTGGCTGCTAGATATCATACCACTAGGCATAAATCTTAGTTCTTAGCTGCTCTAGATTGAGTGGCTTCCAGTTCACTACCTTGGTTTTGGGATCTAGGTTGAGAATGCAACTCATGTTCTTAAAAGATTGATGTTCTTTCATACAGGATGGTTCAGCTAAAGCAGATAAATATGAGGTTGGTTCTTTGGTCTAAAGTGGCATGCTCTTCAGGAATATATGTTGTATATAGAGTTTATATGTAACTGAGTGTATGATTTCACTTGGCAGAATATGTGGGATCTTACACCAGATACTAATTTGTTAAAGGAACTGCCTAAAGAGTATACATTTGAAACCGCACTGGCAGATTTGATTGCAGGCATCTTTTGAATATAATCTTTTATTCTATAACATTCTATATTTATGTTGATCACTTTAAGCATTAACATCATTTCAATTGTGTATCAGGATAACTCATTGCAGGATGTATGGTCTAATCATGCAGACCAGAAAAGATTAATAAGGTATGGAATTTCATAGTTGGATAACTCAAGAAACTATGTAATCAACTCAAATTCTTAAATTGGAAGTTATTAATGTCTGGAAATGGTTTATATTCACAAAAGACTAATTTTTCATTCAAGTAATTAGTGTCAAGTGTTGTATTGAGATTCTCTGGAATATGTGATCTTGTTTGTCTCCCATTCTTTTGATAGTGCATTAAGTAAACATGAATCTTACCTGAAACTGATTAATCGATTTCCCGAACTCACTTTTTTGATCATTTTAACACCTTGTAAATGTGACTTATCAACAATATCCACTCTACTATGATATTAATTATACAGGATGCTTTCAATTTTCTTTATTCAATTCTTTTCATGGTTTAATTTACTTCTTAACTAAAGAATTCCAAGGAGAGAGTAATACTTTTGAATCTTGTGGTCTTAAACTTGAGATATGTAAAATGTACCAAAATGTTCTTAATTTTGTGGTTTTGAATACGTTATGTGGAAAGTTAGAACTAAAGAGTTTCTAGAAAAGGAAAGAGACTTTCCTTTTTGAAATGGACTAAATATGAAAGTAAGATGAACAAATTGAAATATAGGCAGAATTCCTTTTTGGTTTATTACAGTATGGATTTTTTCTTCTAAAGTTTAATTATAGCACCAATGATAGGTATATGTAAACCCCCAAAGAAAAATTGTTAGACTGCAACTTGACTTGTTTTGGAGTGAAATAGGCTCAAATAGAGCAAAGTGGATATAAATGATTAAAATAGCCAACTTCGACTCTCCTAGAGCAGAGTGGATATAGATGATTCAAATAACTGAGTTTAAGTCTCCAGCTAGTTTAGGGTGCAGATGTTGTTGAAATATGCAGCTTCACATGAACATTTTGAAGATATTGCATTGTCACAGTCTTTATGTTAAAGGACCTTGCAGTGTTAATGAATTCGTATTGGCATGAAATGGATCCCAGTTGAATAAAACTGATATAAAAGACCGACCCAATCAACCAACGAGTTTGGACTGGCGCATAGCTATTGATATCAATGAATTATGCAGCATGATACCTTGTGGTTTAAACTTTAAAAGAGAGTTTGACAGTTCCATAACTGTTGATATTGGCAGGAAGGTTCTTCCTATACTTGAATGGTTTTTGCCGAGCTTAATCTCTCTAACAACTTAGACTGACATCGTTGATGTTTATGTAGATCAAAGATTTATGTAAGATCATCCCACGACAAATAAAGGCTGAAAATGCAGTTTCTGTAATCAGACAAACAATTGAAAAACTCATTGCAAAGTGCAAAGAGATTGTAGAATCTAAGGGTGAGAGAATTAATGAGGATGAGTACGTGAATGACAGAGATCCAAGCATTCTTCGGTTTTTGCTTGCTAGCCGTGAAGAGGTTGTCCAAAATTTTAACTCATTTATTACTTAACTAGCAGAATTTCCTATCTGTTAATGGATTACAAAACTTTTTTGAAATTGAGCTTATTTTTGGTCAATAGCATTATCTATGGTATGTTAATGTGAATTATAGTTATTACCACTGTTTGAAGTTCTCATGCAATCATAGTCATAGCTCTCGAAGGTGTGGTTTAGAGGTCAAAGTGGGTGAAAATCATAGGAGATCAGGGTTCAGATCTCAACTAATACAAAAAATGCTATGTGATTTCTTCCCATCTGCCTAAATCTTGTTTGGCAGTGTTACTAGGTATCTATGCTGGTAGCAGGTACTCAATGGTGTGTGCAAGTTGGCCTTGACACCACAACTATGCAAAGAAAATTCTTAGAACATTCTTATAGGATTATATTCTCTTTTTCCTTGTAAAGTCTAGCAACATAAAGGGGGCAGCCTAGTGCATGGAATATTGTTCGCGGGGTTTGGGAAAGGATGTTCCCCGAAGGGGTGTGAAGTAGGCCCTATCATGACTCAAGTAACAGTTGGTTGATTCCATTATTTGAACCCATCACCTATAAGTCACACAATGACAACTTTATCTTTTCTCCAATGCCCACGTTGAAGTCTGGTAGAACAAAGATGAATCAAAATATGTTTTGTATTTTTAACTGTTGGTACTTGGTCGCTTTGTTAATAATTATAGATCAGCCAACCTAAGATACACATTGCGTGCATATAAATATTCCACATGGTGTCTCATTAGCTTAAAGGAATACTTCTTCATTAATCCTTAATGATTTGACGGCTCTTTAGGACGACAAACATCACCAGTGGCACCCACATGAGGCCTCACCCATTATGTAGTGCTTTCAACATTCAAACTGGTGTAATCCCAAGAATCTCATCTTGAGCTTATACCTAAACTTTTTTTAATGATACGGCGACCACCGAGAATGGAATCCTCATGGTTCTCACATTTGGTGCTCATGCCAATGAGCAGGATTTTTGAAGAAAGAAAGTCTCTTCCCTCCTTCTCTGCCATTGTCTATTATTAAATGAATTATGTGCAGTCCAATTTCTTGTACAATGATGATAAACTTAAATTAGTGCCTATACCCTTAGTTTCGTGAAGGAATAACGTGTACACATTTGATCTATCTTAGTACTACATAATTTGAACTTTTACTCCCCCCTCCCCCGGTTGGATTTGTTGCTTCTTTTTTTTTGGGGGGGGGGGGGGGGCGGGGGAATTGACTTGCGCATTTCTAACAAGTTTCATAATTTGACATTAATTTAGTAACATGGTGCCTTATACAACGTCCTTATTTCAGTAAGGAGTTGCTGCCTTTTCTCCTAAAATGTAGGAGAAAATACTTTAGTGAACAAAAAATTGGACATTTTCATCTTTTCTTATGGCCAATCCCTTCTTAAATCATTATGTGGCCATATAACATTCAATCATCCGAAAGGATTTGATCAAGGATATAACACTGATTTTGGAGCTCTAAAAGAAGAATTAGATCCTGTTCAAGGTCTTCTTTCACATAGATCTGTGTTTAGGAAAGGTCATTTTTCCTTTTTTCTCTGATTTTGCCAATGTTTTTGGTGTTGCACCTGCACATTTTTTTGTTTGATTTGTGCTCTTTAGTTCAGGTGTGATTTGGTCTCCTCAAGACGGCGTACCGTATATATACTCTACTCTTTTTGTATCAATTTTATTGTCAAATTTCTTTTCATTTTGCTTTTGTCCGTTCAAATTTCGTCTTTGAGAAAACTTTGAAAATGATGTCTTTTTCTTTTTGAGATAAAACTCCAAAAATGATGTATATTGTTAATCTTGGGGATTTATGATGTTGATCAGTAATGGAATGATTTTGTCTGCTGTGAGCTGGTTTTTTACCGCGCATTACTTGGTGATGTGATTAAAGGAAAATTCACTATAATTTGAGATTTTGTTGCTATGATTGGTCAATTTGTTAGTTTTGCGGTGTGATTCCTTATAGTGAATTTCATCATTTAGTGTGGTCTTTTGATGAACTATTACATCAGCCTAGATGTTTTATGAACCCATTGTGTATTCACTAAATGGAGGTTGGTTATCTGACTGATTTGTCTTGGTCTTCTTTCGCATAGAATTGTGTTTAGAAAAAGTCTTTTCCTCTTTTTCTCTGATTTTGCCATTGTTTTCTGTGCAACACCTGCACATTTTTTTCATCTGATTTGTGCTCTTTAGTTGTGGTGTGATTTGATTTAGTTAACTAGTGTCTCATTGTTGTTGTCCCTATTGCCTTGCATTTGATCATTACTGCGTTTAACATGTAGAGTCATTTTGATTGCCAAATCTATAAGCATCATCATCAATTCTAATTTTCTTCTTTTTTCCACAGGTATAAAATTGAGAGTTGAATGAAGACTAACTGCAAGCTCAACAAATTGTTGGTACTTTGGAAGAAATCTCTACATATCTATCTTAGTCTAGGATACGAGTAATATTTAATACTTTGCCAAGGTGATATTACCTTAATATAATTTTAGTTTTCTTAATTTGTATGATTGTGGATGATTTTATCATTATCTGGCATGTTTTATAATTTTATTTTCAATTTATTAAATTCTAATTTAAAAAATAATATCATTATGAAATAATTAAGTGTTTTCTTGTAATTAGTGACAAAAGATTTTATTATCAAAGGTAATTTTTAGCAACAATTAAATTAGACTTTTAAGATATATTTTTGTCACAAAAGAAACTGTTTCGTCAGAAGTTTGATTATATTTAGTGATAAATGTATTTGTATTAAATCTTTCTTTTTATTTGATACAAATTAATTTTGTATTTTGTGACAATCGTAATTGTCGGCAATCATAAAATTTAGTGACAATTCTATACCGTCGGTAAAAAACAAAAATTATTTTTAGTGACAAAATAATAGATTTAATTGCAAAATTATTTAGTTTTATTATAATAATAATTTTGTCACTAATTCATACATTTAAGGATGAAAATATTTGTTGTATACAAAAAGTTGTCATTAGTAATGAAAATATACTTGTTCAACCACGAAATATATTTAACTCGAGAGACAATTTGTGTCGTTGTTGATTGAACTAAATAACTAGGGACGAAGAAATTTTGTCGGTATTAATGACTTTTTAATGACAAAAGCATATCATCAACTACAAAAAATTATATTTTTATGACAAACAAATTCGTCATAAATGTTACATTTGGGGACAATTTTTTTTTGTAGTTAATTTAATTTTTTTAGCGATGAAGCACTGAATCTTCTTTGTATACTTTTAGCGACCCACTTTTGACGAAATTTTTTTCATCACCCTAAATCTTTTGTGATAAAATACGACTTATAAGTGATAATATCATTAGTCCCTGATAATTAAATTTGTTATAGTGAGTTTTTCAACAAAAGTGAAACCCATATCTTGTTTTGCTCCAGAGAATCCAAATCACCCAATCTTGAAAGAATCAAAGCCACCATTAGTAGTGGTTGGATTAGCCAATGCAGATACAAGGAGTTCAACTTTCTGGAATATCTTTCTTCCTATTGTCAACTACGAGAAACTTCAAAATGAATCATTTTAAAAAACGAATAAAAAAATTCATAAACTGAGAAAATCATCTTCACTGATTTCCTTAGAATTCGAAATTTCAATTACTATCAAGATTACACCGAAAAATTCCCTTTTGGTGCCAATAGTGGGTTGGTTGATGATGACAAGATGGGTTAATTTTGCTATTTTGATAGAATTGAAGAAGACCCACTTGGTATGTGTATTGAAATTGGGTCAAATTGATGTAATTAAATTGGGTGTGTTGAAGATAACTTATTTGGTGTGTGTGTGTGATGAAATTGTGTTCAATTCAATTCCAAATCAACAATGGAACAATAATGGAGCACCATTGAAGAGAAGAAAGAAAGAAGAGAGAAGATGGGCTGTTTGACCAAAAGAATTTTTTTTAACGATTTCTTAACACTTTCACGCGCCCAATATGCATGAATACACGCAATGGTCCAAATGGGCAGATATATGTCAGTAAAATATGAAAAAAAATCTAGGGGGTAATAGGACCCCCGCAAAGTTCAGTATGCTCAACTGAAAATCCGGTCAAAGTTCAGGTATTTTTGTGAGTATTATCCCTAATTCATAATTTTTCTTTTTATGACATTATTCCGTCAGCTTTGTTTGCCAAAAATTAAGGTAATTATTTTTTAATAGCGAGTTTAAAGGTGTGATTTTTATTGGAGGAAACCATAAGATAATTTTGTATGAAAAATAAACAGCAATGTTAAAGTTTTTTATTTTCCAAAAATAAGGGAAAATATTACTCCTAACATTACTTTATAGTCGAGTTCTTTTCAGTTCTCCTATTGTAGGAATTCCTTTTCTATTCTAATTGAGTCTTTTACTAACTCTCTTATTTTAGAAATATTTTTTTAATTGAGCAAAATTATGAATTAATTCTCCTTCCTATATATTTTAGGAGTTTAGTTAATTATTATATAATAATTAAGAAAATAGTAAATGACAATTTTTCTATTGCGGAGTTTTTAATGAAGAACAAAAAGTTCAAATCACTTTTCTAAGAGTATTCATATTTTTAGTATATTGTAGATGTCGATGTAGATGTAGACTGTAGAATAGATGTAGATTTACAGTTTATGACTATAATTTTTTGCTTTCTTAGAAAAAGCAAACAAAAGGATTTGTCTCGCATTCTACTTCTGAGGTTGAAAGTTTGATATATGCTATATCCGCACTACTCCAAATATTGCACAGGTTATTGATATTGTCAGTATATTTATTTCTAACCCTATAAAGAAACATGGGGTGCTGTAAAATGCATAACATTTGAAAGGTACTCAACAAAGAAGACTTATAAGTGGTAGTACTTAGTAAGGATTTTGTATTATAGCTTTTAGTCGTAAGAGGCCTCTATAAATTTTTTTGACCTTCTAACAAATCGGTTCATAATTGATGCTTTGCCACTGAATAAGGAGCAACATAAATATGGGGGGTGATGCTTTGATGGTTGGAAGTCTGAACTTGTTTTTTACACAAATTCTGATTAGGAAGGTCATCTTAATAACTAAAAAATCACTTTTGATTATTTGATATTTTTGCAGAGTTGATTCTTGAAAATCTAGACTACAAAAGTCATTAGTATATTCATCATTGTAGTCGAATATATTGGTATCAGCATATCAAAGAATAACTTTGGATGAAAAAATTTATTAAAGATGTGATTTTTTTTTTCACTTTATTTCGTTAGGATCTGTCTTATTTTATGATAGTGAGAGTGTTGTGTTAGTTTTTAAGAGATGTGAATGAAAAATGAATAGGTATTTTTCTGAAAAAACACCAAAAGAAGGGATGCAATTTTAATAGACACCTTTCCACTTGTACTACAAAAAATGGGTCAAATTGCGGGGGTTAAATTTATGATTTGTGGGGGTTTAAACCCCCGCAAAGTATAATTCCGGTGGTTCCTAAAAACCCCACAATACGAGCCATCACAAACAATTTGCGGGATTTTTTTTCGAGCCCCATAATTAATTTGCGGTGGTTGCGACCCCCGTAATTAATTTGCGGCGGTTATTGACCCCCGTTATTCTAAATTTAATTTTTTTTTATAATAAATTTTTATTTAAAAATTACGGAGGTTAAAACCACCGCAATTTTTTTTAAAATTTAGTAGGACCCATCAATTTTCAATAACTAATTATAAAATCTAATTTTAGCTCAAATTTAATTGTTCTTTTAGGCATAATCTACAATCCAATATTTGTTCAATTCATATATCATTAATACAACATGAGTAATTAAACATTGTAATTGACAAGCATATCAAAAATACATTGAATATTAAAATTTAACATATCAAAAAAATTCTGAATAAACTGAAAGTAATGAAGGCCAGCATCAATAAACGAAACCGAGACATCAAGATTGACTCATGGTAAGATTAAAAAAAATCCTCACAGACCAAGTCGATTAACTGGTAAAAAGGAAAAATATTTAAATTAGTCTAAAAAATTGATGAGCTCCAATTAAGTAGCTGCAGCCTTGCCCTTTTTCTTCTGTAGTTTCTTTATGTAAAACTCAAGTTCTTTGCCTTCCAAGATATACCTATAAGTTGCAATCAAATATCATGATATACCTGCAATAATCATCAATTCAATTTATACAAATGCATATTATATTGTTCAATTATCTTAGTTAATCTAACAATTATTATATTGTTCTATTATATTGCTCGATCAGAAGTTGTTAGTACTAAAATTCACCTAGCATGTTCACTTATTTTCAATACCTTCTTTCCTCGGTCATCATAATTGTTTCTCACATAACATTCATTTGCGACATGCCTTTGAAATGCTCTCCGAGTGAAATTCTTTTCTTCTATTTTGTGATATGGCTATCCGACTAAAAGTCTTCCTCTTATCAAACAAATATTTCGGACTCTTTAGAAGAAAGAATAAGAAGATATACCGTCAGATGAGACTGAATGAGGTTTGGATGTTACTTGAAGTGAATCCAACTACACAACTAAGGTGCGCTCTGCATCACTGACATAGAAGAAGAGAACACACATTAATGAACATACACATATTAGCGAACTATTTTAGATGAAAGCAACAAAGTAGTGAAGATGCTCAGTGAGAAACTATTTTATCCCTGCTCAAGAGAATTATCCAACTCGGACCTTACTATACCTTGTGTAACTAAGACTCAAAACTCTATGTTACTTCATAAAATAAGGTTGACCACATGAACATGGTTCTCTAACTTTGCCCATAAAAAAAGAACGAACCTGGTTCTCTGATAGATTATCTTAATTACCACAATTCCCCTGTTCGACAAAAGTAACACTTGTATACAATAATCAGATTGTAGCAGGTATAGTTTAGTGGAATAAGTGTGATCCGTTATATCATCCTTAAATGCTTAAAGCCAATTATATGGAGATTTGATTGTATCCTATTCAATTACTGTATAACAAGTTAAGAGTAATTAAGAAAAATAGATGCACCAAATCTAAGAGTAGAGAGAAGTAACTTTATCAGTCTCGACTATATAGTAGATAAATGTTGAACTAAATGATTTTTATTTTTCTTTTCAAGAAAATACAAGCAAGAGATGAAGAGTTTTTCAGGTTGTTGGCCTATAAGAAATTTCAGATCATAAAGGAAAAAATTATCACAATGACACAACCAAAAAACGTCCACATAACTCCTAAGATGCTTGGGAAAGTGGCAACGCTTGACAGAACATGAATTCAAGATTTTAAAACAGGTAAGTCCACAAATTAGAACATCTTTCCTACCTTTTTGTTCAGATAAGATAGATCCTGATTGATAAGATTAAATAAATTTATTCATGTAATCTTTATGGAAGAAGCTAAGGTATATATTTTATCTCATATGTTGTGTACCTGGAAACATCATATAATGTGTGAACTAAAGAGAAAACTAAAGAGAACAAGCTAGAGAAGAAAAACTAACTAGCGAGATGATCCTTTACCATAGATATGTAACAACCATATAAAGATCAATTGTAGTCATATGGAAGAAACAAAGGTTAATCAACATTACCACTCAAACATAGACAAAGTACAGTAACTATTGATGTCTCTCAAAGATTAGCGTAATTACCAACACCACTCTTACTTCAAATCCTTTTGAGTAACTAGTTTGAACTCCTAACTTACCAAATATTCCCTTGATTAATCTATTTAGAGACATTCTCCTACGTTATTTCAAATCCATCCAGGATCACCTGACGTATTAGTATTGTTACATGCTTTCAGGTTTTCCAACTTCCTGTCACTTTGCTAAACCTAATGAAAATCCCAACTTTTTAACCACGCTACTGCATAATGTTTTGTGCTTATTCACTTTGACTAGGGAAAAAAATTAAGAGCCAGGCAAGGGATAATATGTGTTTACCTCCAAAAGATAAGTGATCTCAAATCCAGTCAAATCATCAAGGAAAAAAAACCTGTAATACAGCAGCCAAATAAACCATATTAAAGAAAAATGGGACTGTTACTCTGTGAGCTGTGAACATAAATACGTACGATGCCACCCTTTTGCATTTTTATTACTGACACGATGTGAGAATATCATCAACATAAAAGCATGAGAGTTGTACGAATGAATTTATAAAATTGATGCAAACATTAGGGAAGGCAGAAAACAATTTAACAGAGAACTAGTTATCCTTCTTTTTCAAGTTAGATATCAGCATTTCTTCTTTTTTTTCTTTGCCTTAAATTATTATTCTGCTCCAAAGAAGAAAATATCTATTTGATATATAAACACATAAACAAGAACGAACCAACCTTTACACTATCTAATATAAGATTTCTCTTAGTCTTATTTCTTAAAAGCTCAAAAGTAAACATCTTTGGTAAATACTTTAAATGCTACTATTAATTTTTGAAATGGACCAAACATTTTTTGTTGTTTGAAATTATGCAAACAATGCGATTTTGAAGCCAAAGTACTGAGAGAAAAAGAAATGTTATTAACAATCCAAGTGCAACAACAGCTGTCGGGACATTTAGCAAGAACATCTTCAGATAATCAACATAAAGGTCACTGTAAACCTGCAATAAGTAAATTTGATCAAAGGCATACTATGATAATACACAATGGAAATAATGTAGCGTGTCCTCATAGTGAAAATGAAAAAATTGTAGGACAAACCTTTTCTTCCAGAGATTTCACCGTGGACCCTCAACCATAATTTCACTGCCATCCATCTAGAAATTAAGAGATACAAAGAAGAAAATTTTGATAATGTCATAAGAATGAGATATTTTAAAAAGAAAATGAATAAGAGAACAATGAGATATTTATATAGTAAACACTAATATAAGAATATGACTGAAAATGAGCAAGCACCTTAAGTTTAAACTTAAACTTGTCAAACTCTTCATCTATCAAAATCAGATTCCCAGATACATAAGCCATAGAAGCTTCTAAAAATCTTTGTTCATCGGCACCTACATTGAGAGAAACTTCTGTCATTTAAAGGTAGGGGTGGACTTACCCTGTATTTTGGGGTGCTCCGGCACCCAGTAAACTCGATGCAGAATAGTATAATTACATAGAAAATATATGAAAATAGGTATAAAACATATAAAATCACCCACTAAAACAAAATTTAGCTGGGTGCATTGGCATTTAAGTTAGATTTAAGGTGCTTCATTTGAAGGAGGTCCCGGTTCGAACCTCATTGAGGTTATTTTTTACCTTTTAAACTTTTTAAGCACCAACTATCCTTAAATCCAGGGTCCACCACTGTTTAAAGGTCCCATATCGAAGACATAAAAGACCATACTGCAAAAGTTTAGACGATTAAATAAAACTGTTTTTATGCTTAGCATGACAATGTTACTCCCTTCCCACATAAGGTCTTCCTTGAGATTATAAAATTCCTTATTCGACATTATGGCCTTCTCTTCATAATAGAATGACTACGGTACACAGATAAGATAGACACATTCTGGAAGAAACAAAGGTTAATCAATAATAAAGAACAATCAAGACCCCCAACCAGTTCCTGTCCTACTCTCAATAAATATATCCTAGTCTCTCAAATTGCTAGTCTCTCAATAAAACCAGATCTACTAGCAATTTTATTAATTGAGTTTAAATTAATAAAATTTCTAGTAGATCTGGTTTTATTGAGGAAATTACCGGTATTTCTTAAATTAGGAAAATTTCTTAACTTAAATAAAAAGACAACTCACTCTAAACAATGGCCGGAGTGGGAAAGAAAATAGCCGGAGACCTCCCACTGCGTATCTCCTTATGGCCGGAGCTGGATAATACTATGGCCGGTCGTACCTCCCCACTGTGAGAAATGTTTTGTTCTATGAATGTTAGAGAGACAAATTAGAGAGAAATGTTTTTTGGGGGAAAAAAAAAGGAAATTTCATGGTATTTTTTGGGATGTATAGGGGAAGTTAAAACCCCACAAATTGTATAATTTGTGGCATTATTTTTGGGGATAGATAGCGGAGGTTAAAACCCCCGCAAATTATATAATTTTTAGCGGCACTTTTTTAACCCCCGTATTTAATATAATTTTACAGGGGTTAAAATAACCCCCGCAAATAAACCCCCGCAATTATACCTATTTTTTGTAGTGAATTGGATGGTTATGACCTTTCCAATGGATTGTGACTTTTTTGAAGAGTTGTACCTTTTTCAAAGAGTTGTATTGTTATGAATAGGTTCACCTTTTTGACCATTATTTCTCTTTTAATGCAACACCTTGATGGCTTATATACCTGTTGAACCCTCAAATTTTCCACATGAATTTTCTAAATTTCTACTTTTCTTCTTCTTCTTGTAATTTTAGACTTTCTTATGTGATTTACTACTATTAAGTGCATTCAAAGTTCAACGTATTTGAGGTACCGCTACTCTATTGAAGTTAATCATTCTATCCTGGGTGGACATATGACATTAACCTCCAATACTTTAGGAAAATATTTTCGTAAGGATGCACCGTGAATTCAGTGGGCTTGATTCTTTCATATTCATCTCTTTCTATATTTGTTTACTATATTTTTTGAAATATTTTAAACTTCATTTATGTTGTTCATAAATTGATTTGAACTTATTGTTGAAGTTCATAGTTATGAATACGGAGTTACGACTTCATTTGGTTGTTCATTCTTTAGTTTGAACAAATTGTTGAAGTTTATTTTATTTAAATCCGAAAATAACAATCTAAAAGAAAATTTATAAGTACTTGTTTAAGTACTTGGCTCATCTGCTGCTCCAATTGTTTAATAGCGGTTGAGTGCAAATTTACTAGTTGACTCATGGAAGATATGTCACTCTTTATAGTAGTCACCCCAGAATTGGTCTCCTTAACTCCCTTTAATAGTTTCTCCATCATGTCCTCCATGGACATTTTGCCTGAACTGGTGGCAACATTATCAAGGCTTTTAGGAGGTACATAGAGTCCACTCCTATCACTTTTATTCTTCTAATCTCCTTGATGGTTCCAACCTTGGTTTCCTGGACCAGCAGTCCAGAAACCCCCTAGTTATACAAGTAATTATCCTCTTCCTCGGTGTTTGATTCAGATCCCTTACCATGGGACCCCATAACTTTTACCTTTTCTATATTCCCTAATAGCAAATGTTTCATGAGTAGATCCATCTGAGTTTTCATGTGAGCCATATATTGATCACACTCCTCCTCTCTCTTATGCTGCTCTACTGATATTACACTAAACCCAGTATTGCTTGCTACCACAGAATCTCTGGTATGCCAAGCTTTACTTGTCTTAGTCATTCTTTCTAATATGTCCGCAACTCTAGTAAAGGTGAGCTCCATAAAAGCTCCTCCTACAGCATTATCCACTATTGGCTTTGTAAGTGAGTTCAAAACTCTGTAGAATATTTCCATCAAGTGTTCATCAATTATCTTATGGTTTGGGCATTGAGTCAACTTTTTTTTAAACCTCGCCCAAGTCTCATGCAAAGCTTTATTAGCCAGTTGACTAAAGTTACTGATCTTATCCCTTAACTGCAATATTCTGGAGGGCGAAAAGAACTTTTCTAGAAAATCCCCTTTCAATTGCCTCCAGTTTGTTATAGAATTAAGAGTCAGCTCATTTAACCACATAGTTGTGTCTCCAGACGAAGACAGTGGGAACAATCTCAAATGAATAGCATTTTTTCCCACTCCAGGATTATCAAATGACTTACAAAAATTTATGAAATTCACCAAATAAAGATTTGGACCATCACCAGGTAATCCACCAAAGAGTCCTTTTAAATTCAGTAGTTGGATCATAGTACTGGTGATGTTGAATTTTACCTCATAAGCTAGTGGTGGTGGAATGATTTACCCAATAGCTCCAGCTCCATCTAAATCATTCTCATTGTTGTTAATATCAAACTGCATAGCTTGGTGGTCTAGTCTTCCTCTGAATGGATGATTTCAATTTATAGGTGCAACTACTCCCGCTGCACGCTTCCTATTAGCTGGGTCAATTAAATCATTATCTCCTAGGTTTTCTTCATCTATATTAGGTGCCCAACCTAGGTTATCTGTATTCTGTTGATTTAATTGAGCATTATCCAAAGCAGTTAATCTTTCAGCTTCCTATTGGTTAGCTATTCTTTTAATGAGATGAGGTTCAGGATTGAAGGGTAATAATGGTTCTCCTGAACTTCTAGTTTATGGCATAAAAAAAAATGAGCCAGTAACAAACAAAAACAACAAATAAACGTAAAATAAGGAAACTTGACTAATAGTCAATTAACACACATAAACTTAATTGACAACCATATTCCCCGGCAACGGCGCCAAAATTTGATATGCCTAAATTACAACTCTCTTACAATAGTGTAAGTGGTCATTGTCAAATATACAACCCAACTAGATTGGGACCGAATCCCATAGGGAATATGGTGCTAATTAAGTTGTATGCAGATTAGTTGACTTTTAATCATTCATTTTTATAAAATAAATTGAGGGTCTGATTTAGATCACAAATTTATAGTTTTAGAGTAACAAGATGAGAGATGTGTAGTATTTAAATCCAGAGAAATGGCAAGCTAGGGTTATGTCCACCTTTTAGTTATCAATACTTTCTAATTATGGGCTTTATGAGTTCATACATGCATCTTGCTTATAGAGAAACATATTGCATTCAATAACATAATCCTAGTGTTTCTCAATCATCAAGGACTAATTCACTTCAGTTCTCTCGAATCAAAAGTGTTTGCAAAAATAATACGAAATCTCCAAGTAGTTAATACTGTTAAGGCATTAACATATGGAATAGGGGTTGGAAATCTTATTTTCTTGTCACTACTTTCTTTTCCGAACATCAACCTTTCTATTGAACAAGTTGTGTTTTAAGGCATATCCTCTATGTTTGCAACTATGACAATTCAAGATAATTGAAGAGAGAATGATGTAAACAAATTAATACATAATGAATTCAAAACCCAAAGTAGTAGATTGTATGCTACAAGGCTTCCATAACCCTAACTAATAAACTTAGCTACTCATGAGTAAAATGGAAATCACAATAGAAATATTCATCATACCAAAAAGTAAACCCAATTTTGGTGGAGAAGAAGAAGTTGCATTTCTACCTTAGCGCTAAGCTGCCACTCTAAGTGCAAAAATAATACATAATAATGAATAATACATGACTTTTCTGTATCAAGTAGTTTAATAACTTTTCCCTCATAATTTCTTTCTAAGTCACTAGACTAACTCTAAATGACAAATTAGTCTTGGACATAGTTTTAGGCACCACATTTGGTCCGGACTGTTACTCTCTCTTGTGTCATATACCATCCACATTTCATAGTCCCATTATATCTCCATCTACCTCATTAATACCTAAAATCATGCTAATCACATTGGTTAGCTCAATTGCATAGAAGTAGAGTAAAAACATAAGAAACTAGGCACTTTATTCTCCAAACATAGCTAAAATATAGGTAAGTTATGGTGCTTAGGTGTATAAATGCACCCAAGATCACATACTGTCTGTATAATGTTGTGATTCTACTTCAGCATATAGTAAATCTCCTGCCCCATCTCTTAAACAAAAAGCATATGAGCTCCCTCCTTCTTCACCTTTGAAAGCTTCATCTATATTATATTTTACCCATCCATCAGCAGGTACCTCCCAAAGCACTGTTATAACCTTCATCTTGCATTTAATCTTAGAAAACTCCAAAATTTTTGTCCATTCAATAGGAAAGTCAATTGTTGGTTTTCTGACATTCAATAGTAGCCTCAGATTCCTTGTTATGTTATAAATAAGCCTCAGTCGAGTAGAGTTCTTATTGTCATGTTTTTTCCTATTCCTTTTCCTATATAGCTCTCATAGAATGATGCTAAGTAAATCTTGGAAGTATGGTTGTTCTCTCTTCTTCACTTCTTCCCTTCACCATTTAAAAATAGTACTCCTTAGTGTCAAATATTGAATAGGTATACCTATAAAAAATAAAAGTAGGACCAAGTCCTGTTACCATAAAAAGATCTTCTAAAGACATGAGAAAGTGTCTCCACTTTAGGTTCATCACAATACCAATATTTAGATAGACCTTACAGTCCCCATCTTCTAATATTATCATTTATAGGTATTCTACTTTTCCACATCCTTCACATAAAGAAACATATTTTAAAAGGTAGCCCCTTAATCCATCTGCACTTGTATGTGCTACTCACTTGACCCTTGTTTCTGATGTATTTCCAAACAAAATTAACTATAAAACCTCCTTTAGCTTCCAAATTCCACACAGGCCTATCATTACCATCTTCTGTTGGATTTTTTTCTTTAGCTATGATATGCTCAGCCATGTCAGATATGAACATAGTTGTGATCACCTGGTCATCCTATCTTTCATCCCTCATAATATCCTTTACTTGCTGATACTGTCCATTCACATCACAATTTCCATCCATTATTGAATACAACTCTCCTTGACCAGTCCAATTATCTAGCCATATATCTGAATTTCCATCCTTCAGTTGCCATATTATCAAATTTTCCACTAAATCTCTGGCAAGTAGTATTTTTTCATACTTGTGGTCCTCCTGAGCCAGTTTTCAACACAACCATTATTGGATGCTCCTTTTTATAGCATTTATTATATATGTAATCTCTCTAAATAGATCTTTTTGTACTGAAAGTCCACCACAATTTATAGAACAAAACTATTTAAATATCAGTTATTCTTCTAAACCCCAATCCTTCTTCATCCTATAGTAGTTACCACACTCCTGCCAATTCACCCAATGTCTACCTTTTCCTCCTATTTTGCCACTACATAAAAATTGAACTAGATCCCTTTAGATAGCATTCAACATATTCAAGGGTGGGTTCATAACTGATAAATAGTGAATAGGAATGCTTTAGAATACATGTTTAATCAGCACAGCTCTCCCTCCATATGATAGAAGTTTTTCTTTCCCTGACTGGACTTTGTTTATTATCTTATTCATCACCTGTTAATAGTAGTCCTTCTTTTTCCTCAGGTAGAAGATGGGGCATCTAAGGTATGTGAAAGGGAATTCCTTTCTTCGAATGCCTGTAGCAACTTCTTCCATTACTCCAACTCCATTTGAAACTCCTTTTTGCAAGTAAATTTCACTCTTTCCTTTGTTTATCTTTTATCCTGAGACTGCTTCATATCTATCCAGAGTTGTAGTCACCATTTGTAATGTTATCACCTCAGCTTTGCATACAATAATCATATCATTTGTAAAAGCTAGGTGATTTAGTTTAGGGCTTCCTCTTGGCATACCAAACAATTTAAACTCCGTATTCTGCATTAATTTCTTTAAATTCCTTAATAGTACTTTAGCAACAATTATGAATAAAGTGGGTGACAATGGATATCCTTACTTAAAACCTCTTGAGGATCGAAAAATTCCTTTAGACTACCCATTAAGAAGTATAAAGTACCAATTATTTTCCAATAGTCTGTAGACCATATCAATTAGTACTTCAGAAGAGCCCATTTTTCTCAAAACCTTGGTTAAGAACAACCATTCCACCCTATCATATGCCTTCATCATATCAAGTTTCATTTCTATATTGGGTGGTTTACCTCTCTTTCTTACTTCTAAAATAATTTTATGCACCACCGATACATTCTCATTAATACTTCTCCCTTGTACAAAACCTGCTTGTTCTGGTGAAACCAACTGAGGTAGTAAACCTTTTAACCTCTCATAAACTATTCTAGATATTTTATTCAAAAATTTACTCCGTGATATAGGCCTCATATCTGAGAATGTGTTCACTACTAATTTTTTTGGTAATAAAACCAAATTAGTATGTGTTATAAATCTTGGAAGTTGATGTCCATAGAAAAAAGTTGTTACCATATTCTAAATGTCTTGCTTGATGATTTCCCATGCATCTTGGTAGAATGCACCATTCATTCCATCAGGGCCACCTGCACTATTCCTATTCAACCCTATCATAGTTCTTTTAATCTCATCTTCTGTTAGAATTCTCATAATTTTCTTATTTTGTTCTTCATTTACCATAGTTGGTAGTTCATCTAACATTGAGAAGTCCCCTGTATCCTCCTGCTATGTAAAGCATTTATGATAGAAAGTAACAGCTGAATCTGCAATGTCCTGTGCTTCTTCCATCTATTCACCTTCTTCATTTTGCATTCTTTTGATCATCAGTATACTCCTCATCCCTTTTACAATAGTATGGAAGAATTTAGTATTCCTTTCCCAATATTTAAACCATTCATACCCAGCCTTCTGCCTCCAAAATTCTTTTTCTCTTTTAAGCTACCTATTTAGCTTAGCATGTGCCTAAAACAAGTTTTCCCTGTTGAGTCCAGATGGGTTCTCCTTAAATTTCTTTTTCTTTACCTTGATAATATCTTCCAGTGTTGCAATTTCCTGTAGTATATTACCAAAAGTGTCTCTACTCCACCTTATAAGAGCTGATTTAGTGTTTTTCAATTTTTGGTGAAACACTATGAAAGGATTACCTTCTGTCTCTGATGTCCAGTTCTTCTTTATCACTTCTAAGCATAAATTTAGAAATCTAAATACTCTAAATACTTGCTCTCTTTCCCTTCTACACTGTATTAATAAAGGAGTATGACCAGACCCACTCCTTGGTAAATGATCCACTTCCATTATCTGAAACACATTCTGCATCCTGTCATTACAAAATATTCTATCCAATCTTTTGAAAATACAATCTTCATTTATTCTCCCATTCCACCATGTATATGTTCTCCCCTTGATTGAGGTTCTTCCATATTACACAAATTAATACACTGATTAAATTCTTGTGTTTCATTTAGTATAAATGATAGACCCCCGCCCCCCCAATTTCGCTTCTTCATGTCTTACAACATTGAAATCTCCCCTTATAAACCATGGAACTTGATATGCATCATCTATGTCTACTAATGAATCCCAAAATATTCGTCTTTCATTAGGACTGCACTTTGCATATACTAAAGTAACTATCAATGAAACATCTGCACTTTGTCTTTCAAGTTTCAATGATAATTGTTGTTCCTCATTTTTAACCATGCCAAGTTCCATATTCTTATGCATAAAAGCCTATATCTTACCTAATACATTCACCACAATATGCTTCATTCCCAATCTCCTTTTGTATTACTCTATCTGCTGCCTATCTTGAAAAGGTTCCATGAGACCTATGAAATAAAATTGGTGTCTCCATTGCATTGTGATTAATCTGATGAAGGCCTGTTCAGTATTAACTGACCTTATGTTCCAAATCAGTGCATTCATCATGATTTTATTTTAGATGTGTGACTTCTTGTATGCATTGTAGCTGAACATGTACTAGAAACCATATTCCTCTTCTTTGATTTTCTGTGCTTTGCTTTCAGAGACTCACTTTTCTTTGGGCACAAGTCTACTGATTTATCCACTTGAGTAATGTTATCCTCCAACTCATTTTCATCTAAATTCTCCTTAGCTTTATTATATTTTTCCACAAAACTCTCTGATTGTATTATTAAGGGTGAATCCCTTCCATCACAATCAAATCATTAGCTTCATCCTCAAACACCTGCATTTGCATATCTTATGCATTCTTTTGTACCTCTTTCTTGCTATTCTACTGTTGTTCTATATTTTTGTGATCACCTTTTCTTTCCTAACATTCCTTTTCCTTATCCCTACTGTGTGCTACATCTTGTGATACTTGCATCTCTTTTGATTCTTTTGAATCTTGTTATGCTTCTGTACTCTTGCCAAAAATTTTATTCACCCACTCTTTTTTCTCTCCTTCTACTTGTTTATCATTATCTCCAGTTCATGCTTCTTCTTTGTGCCTTTATCTTTGTCTTCTTTCTTTTGTAATGCATCAAATAAATTTGACATTTCTACCTTTTTGTCTTTGTTCTTATTCACCTCTCTAATAATATGGCCATACCTATCCTTCTTGTATTTATTTCTACTTATTAGCCGCTATTGGCTATTTATATTTCCTCTTTCTACATTATTCTGATCTTGCTGGTTCTTTCTTTGTCTGTATACTCTTTGTCGTCTGCCTTTGTTTTTGTATTTTTGTTCTCCTTCTTTGTTCTGTCATATAATTCTAGTTGAGTGATCCAACAACTATCCTCATCATGACCTAGTAAACAACAATCTTTGCAGTACTTTAGCATGTAGTCATACTGAATCTGAATCCACTTGGATTTGATCTTCCCTGCGATATCATTCTACTCGTTAATTCTTATCCTTTGGGGAAATTTAGAAACTAAATCTACCTCTACCTTTACACGTGCACAACTAGGTCTAGTATGATTTTCAGTTGCCATGTCTACTGTAAGGGGTTTGCCTATTGCTGAGGCAATGGAAAATATTGCATCCTTTACAATGAAATTTGGGGCAAGTTCAGGTAAAAAGATCCATGCTACTGCAATTGTGGTTTCAACATCTAGCTCAAACCATGGATCCCACTTCAACATCCTCATCTACCAATATCTATCCATCTCTTTAATGTAAAAGGTTGTTGTTGATAGTAATTGAAAGTAATCCTCAGGTACTTCTAGCCTTATTAACATATGTCTTTCATCCAAAACTCCTATTGTACATTGGCCCTTGATCCCACATTGAGCATTATTACGGGTTTATGCCCTTAATTAGGTTATACACTTCGGACAACTTTCACGTGATAGTACGCTCCCCATGTAGAATTATTATGGGTTTATGATGAACCCTAATATTATTTTTGTCCACTACTTTAGGCTTCAAAAAATCCATGTATTTTGTGTTACAATTCCCTTTCTGCATTTCATGATTGTTTACTTCCATAATCCTTTTGATATTGTCATTCGGTGGGATAGTCCCATCGACTATGGTGGCCATGATGGTCAAAAAAATCTAGTTTTTAGGTTGTAGGCGGCTAGGGGTTGTAGGCTGTAGGCATTTTAAGCTTATATGGAATTTTTTGAAGAGTTTATTTAGCTCCTAAGATAGAGTTCAAGGATATCCTTCAACTGTACTAGAATTTTTCTTGAATATATTATATTTAATTTTCTACTCCCTCAGCTTAAATAATATAAAGACTTTTCCTTGAAATCAGATTGAGAATTCAATTTAAAAATATAAAAACTTCACTATTCATTGAACTCTGTGTATTAGTGTCTGGAGATTAAAACCTTTTGGTTTTATACCTTATTTGAATTTGATTCTATTTTGAAGAACATTTTTTTTCTTTTATACTATGTTTTGAATTTGATTCTAGTTGCTTCTCTTATGTTTACAATGCTCCTATTGTGTTTTGAGCATAAGGAACTCAAAGTTTACAGGTTAAAAGAGGTTGGAATAGAAGGGAATGTGAAGGGTTAATTTTGGTTTCAATTGATGATTTAGGCACGATTTAGGAGTTATCATGCCTGAATTTTTGCATAACAAGCTTCTAGGATACTTTTGGAACACTGATTTGAAATCAAAATTGAGAAAATAGGGGTTTTTGAGTCAAGATGTGGAATTGTTGCACCTCTTGATTTCTAGGGACGATGAAGGTCGCTATAGCGTCCTTGTTCTAATTGAAACAGCACTATAATGACATGCCTAGCACTATTGCAGAAGGCTGTTGGTAGTAGCCTCCCTACTGAAAGCTAGAAATCTCTATTTTCAATCCTCTTTTTAAAGCTTATGAATTCTAACAAGTTTCCTTATTAAAACTTGCAGGTCATATATTCTCAATGTTTGAAAATTAAGAGAACACTCTCACCTATGAAATATTTCCCAACAAGGATATTCAGGAATGACATCATAAGTATAGAAGAATAGGACTTTGCTATAAGCGAGACTTTGTCATGAGAGTGGTGGAAGAGAAAGCACCAAAATTTTGTATCGAATCTATGAGGTCGGATGGGGCTCACTATTGGTGGATTCACCATATGAAATATATGGATGGGTTAGGGAGTTCTATGCTATACTCCCTACAATTCTTTAGGACAACCCCTTCCCACTATTCACATTCTATTGTGGATGTCCCTACAGATATTGACACTTCCAATGAAGTGCTTAGGGTGCCAGATGTTTCAAACACTGAGGTTATAAGCAGGCTCTAGGTGATGGACATGAAGTGGTTATGTGACACTTTGATTCTGGAGGATTTCAGGGAGCACGCCTATTGGCTTTTCATTGAGGGTATTACTAGTACTTATTTCTCAGCCAATGCTTGGAGGTGGTTAAAATTGGTGTCTTAGATAATTCGTCTATCCAGAAATACTTTTGATGTGACTTACCCTTGGTATATTATGGTGGACTATGTTTTAGGGGTATCTAGATGAATGTGGGGTCCCAAATCGTGATAGAGTAGAAGAACTTATATCGGGGCACCAAAAAGAGTCCCTTTCTCCTCAATTTGGTTTCGACACTATTCTACAGTGCTGGCGGAGCTTAGGGATATGGTGGTGGACATAGATATCCCCTTTCATCCTCTATGAGTGAAAGTGATCACCTCTTAAAGAGAAAAAAAAAGAAAGGAACGTGAGGTGGAGGGTAGAAGAACGCCAAAGAAGATACTTAAGATGGACGAGGATGTTGATGATGCCCCGCTCCCCCAGTCCCAGGCCGTGTTTCCTAGTAGCCTGTTGGAGGTAGACTTGGCTGTGGTTAGGAGGTCCATGGAGTAGGGCCCTTCCAGTTTCACAACCCCCTCTATTGTGCAGGATATTTTAGCACTCTACAGAGATCTTGACGAGGAGAAGAATAGGAGGCATTCTCGGGATCGCTTGCTTGCTTAAATATGGAAGACCATGAAGGTCATATCTGGGTGCGTGGCTCCCAACTAGGACTTCCTTAGTTAGACCTAGAGGATTTGAGGAAGTTTCCCTTCCTGAGTGATACAGAAGGAGATAACCTGTCACAACAACCCGCGACTGACAGGGTGCCTAGCATGGTTCCTTTTCCCCTCCCCCTTTTTATTTATGATGGTGATTAGATTGACCCCATTTAGGATATGTACTACACATTGCACTTGTGCTTTTATCACTTTTGCACATTAATGCTAGTTTTCCTTTTATGCATTAATAATATTAGATGCTTCTATCGTATTTATGCAATTTCTATGATCATGCAATGCTTTGTACTTGACATATTAACAAGCTAAAATAAGGGTCAAAATAGGAGAAAATAGGGCATCACAACTGCCTTGCTTGTCTCGTTTTGCGGCATACATGTTGCTATAGTGACATCTATAGCAAAAAAAATTCTAATTGTCATGGTTGTCATAATCGCCTTCACGTCATTGCAATGACCCATACCAGTGGCCACCTAGAGTTTTTATTAGTTCAACCATGTCTCTTTCCCAAACTCTTAATACCAACAATGCAAACACGGAAACACTTAGACATTGATAGTCCCTGGGAATGAGGCTAGACATGCTTTAATAGACAACTAACACCACCTTATAATACATAATAATTCAAGAAGCTATAGTTTATAAGAGAAAATTCCTTTGAACCACCCCAACTATTGCAGATTCGATCTTTGTTTCTCCGTGAGGTAATTTAATTTCCAATAGGCGATAATATATATAATATGTTAGTTAGGTTCAACATAGACTTTTGGTTCTTACAGTTACAATAATAGTCTGGCCCTAGATAAAACACCATTTCACAATATTCAAGCATCAATGGTTTCATACAAGTACTCAAATCCCTTAGCCTTATGTACCAAGCTAAACCCATATGTCATTATCAACCAAAAGTCATAGTCACAATCAAATTTTTATCCAACACCAAATTATACATATCAAATTACAACTTCTACATAACATGAATTCAAGCAATTACAATCATACTACATGGAAGCCGAGAGGGTTAAAATAATTATCACCCTAAAAACCTTATTAACAACTCTAATTGCACGTACGATGAACAAAATAGGTCATATGTCCTATAATACAAAACTTATTATGGCAGATAGTAAATGGAACCTCTCGGGTACTAATTTACATTATTTGTATCCTTCTTGGCAGATTCTAGGGACATCTACTTGTCTAATCAAGATACCAATTGGAATTAAAAGATACCAATTGGACTTAACTTATACAACAAGCAAACAACTACACAAAAGGAAGAAAGAAGTTAAATTTTTTTTCCTAAGATGCCTTATAGCTTCCTGAATATTAGATGTGGATATCAACAAACCAACCCACAGGACTCTATTGGGTGACCAATAACCTAATCTTTGATATCAAATTGTCACGACCCAAATTACTGGACTGTTAGGACACATACTTTAATTCACCTAGATAGGAGAACTCATTATCATCCCCTTCAAAGTGAAGAGGAAGCCTTTGTTAAATAGAGATATCCAATCTTTATTACATCTGTCTATTACAAATATCAAATACAAAAAAGTAAACTACCCCTAGGAACTAGTCTAAACAGGTACAAAAGTGTAATAACCCTTCAGGACAATCCTACTTATTTTCATTATTAGAGCTTTCTCAGAGTTATCAAATTTATTTATGACTTGATAGAACTAATAGTTTGATTACCAGGAAGTCCGTTTGGTTTTTAGGGCTATTTCACCTTTTAGAAGTCTTCACTGATTCTAAATGGCCACCTAGAAAAAACCTTAGTGAAATGAACTCAGATGTGAATTCCAACTATTCTAGCAACTCTAAAATGTTGATTTAATTCTAGATAGACCTTTGGTTTGAGTCCCACTATACCTGAGCTTATTTTGACCTATCGATCAAATATTTTATAAATTAAAAATTCAGGTGTGGGACCCACATTTGATTGAAACAACCTCGGATGGAAAATTGAACTTTGCCAATGCATCTAAAAGGTTGAAATTAATATGAGTACATATTTCATTTGCTCTTATTGGATTCCAAATTCATCCTAAGGAAATAGCCGAAACTTTTAAAATATACCAAGTTTCAGCTGTTATCTGGTGCAGTAGAAGGTAGCGTAATCACGTAGAGAGCATCACAACTGTAGTTCCACAATTACAGGATACATGCATGTGATCACGGAAATTGAGTACCTGGAAAAGAGTATTTAAATGCTATTTTGTTCGAGAATTGACCATTTTCCATTTCCTTTAAGTTCTATAAACCCTAATAGAGTATGCAACCTATAAATTAAGTATTAGGTGTTGATTGGGAGATTGAATAATAGGGTAAGAAACCTATAAATTGAGTCTTTGGTGTTGACTGGGAGCTTGAATAACTTGTATATTTGTACTTAGCAATGGATTTTAGGCATGAAATCCTTTATTTCTAGTATTGATTCTTAATTAATTGACGCAAGATCCCAATTAGCTTAAGGGCATGAATTAATACCAACTAAGGTTGGTTTTTACATGGTTATTGAGGGTTGTAATTGCCTAATAATATTTTAATATTGGTTGACCTCGAAAACTTTTTTTTCATATGTGGGATCCATTTGGAGTTTTTGGTGTCATTTTTTGATCCAAATACAACGGTGAAATGTGAGTATTGATATTCACATAATAATGTATATATTGTATTTTTGATAGCTTGGCAACTTGAAAATCTTCTTGGAAGGGAAAGGCAAAGGTTTAGCAGTTCAAGGGCTTTATTTGAATTTGCGGTAGGTTAGGCTTACTTCTTTTTAGACTAAGCTTTATTATAGTATAATTGTGATGTCTTGTTGAGATTAGGCAAGGTTTTAGGTGATTATAGAAAAAAATGGTAATCTTTGGGATTAGTTGAACTATTTAGGCCATTTGAACTCATATCATGGGATTTTTGACTTGTAGTCTAGAACCTTGGATTCTTGAACTTTTTTGCTCATAGATGTCCTAGTTGTTCTAATTATATGGGAGTGACCTCATTACTCATGTTAATAGCAAGTGGACCTTAGTTGTGCATAATTTAGGAATTGCCTTAGTTGCTTGGGATAAGTTAAGAGTGATGCTTGAGGAAGGACCAAACCATAGAACTATTATGGGTTGACAAAATTCTAAGACATAATTTAGGTAACTTCCCCAGGTATAAGTTAGACTTGAAGTGAAAGATGAGATGCTACAAGTGGGAGTTGACCTACCTTAAGATTGGATTTTGTAGTATCATTAAAGACCTATGTGCTTGTTAAATATCTAGAATATTCCTTCGGTAGTATGATGGCTAACCCCCAGTAAATGAATTATCCATGATGTTGGTATTTGGAGTAATGTTCTTGATTTCTTATTAAATCATTGTAAATTCTTGGATGGAAATGGAATGTCCTAAGTATTGAGCCAATGACTATGTTATCTCTTGAGTCAATGATTATGTTACTATGTGGGTTTGGGATTATGTTATTATTAATATCATGTTCAAGTCTAGTGACTAAATTGGTGTTTGTGCTAAAAATCTCTCATGTGTCAATATTGTGTGTCATAATGATAAAGGGCTATAACAAGTATATCCTTGGGTTTGTTAGTAGGCATGCTACTAATTATATTGAACCCGGTAATGCATTGAATATCCATGCAATATAGATATATCCATATATCTATTGATAGATTATTCTTGGCAGTGAATGATGAGATATGAAGGTATGATCCCTCTTACTTCTCCTTTAAATTAGCCCTCAGGGGACTTGCTAATTATTTTTGAATTGATTAAATATATATATGTATGTATGTATGTATGTTGATAATATTGATACCCGATTCGAGTTTGGGGATATGTTGATATTATTGATACTTGATTCGAGTCTGAAAGATATGATAGTGATATTGATACTCGGCATGAGTCCAAAGGATATGATGATATTATTGATACCCGGTTCGAATCTGTAGGATATAATGGTGATATTGTTGCTCGGTTTGAGTTTGGAGGATGCAATGATGATATGAATCACAAGTACTTATATATATACTTACATATATTTAGTTATGCTTTTTCTGAATACATCCTTATGTGCATTAAGGGTATGGTGTCATCCTTAGGATATCAAATATAGCTCACTAATGCTAATCACTTCCTAAGTGGAGAAGTCCATGTATTTCTAATTAGTAAGTAGAAATGGAACATGCCGGATAATAAATCCAGACTAGTCAATGAGATAGGAATTTATTATAAGTTTCAGATCCACCTAGTAAATATTGCTAGTACTAGATAATTGTTAATTCAGGATGTCGGTAAATTAAAAAAAGCCATGTGGTGACTAGTTACCTATTATATAATTGCCTTACTTGATGAATATAAAACCAATGGAATAGATAATGAATCTTGCTTAATTGAAATAAGGTAATTACTAAATGTGGTTAATATGCAGCTAAAAGAAATAATGACATAGAGTAATTATCTATTGGCGATGTTAGTTTCTATGGAAAATTTGGGAGATGTTCAATTAATGATAAATGCGGAATATGGTTGGATAATGTTTGATATTTAGTTACATTGGTAGATATACAGTGTTATTATCTTCTTGGGTGTATTCCCCCTGACCATGAGATTCAGTTTTCTATTGACCTCGAGCCTGGCCCCCAACTTATTTCTATGGCACCTTACCGTATAACTCTTGTTGAGCTTAGGAAGCTGAACTCTAAGCTTTAGGATCTCCTTGGTAAGGGTTTCATTAGACTGAGTGTGTCCCCATGGGGAGATCCTGTTCTGATTGTGAAAAAGAAAAATGGTTCCATGTATAAGTTTATTGATTATAGGCAGCTTAATAAGATAATAGTGAAGAACTATTATCCTATGCCTCGCATTGATGATTTGTTCAACTAGCTTCAATGTGAAGCCGTGTTCTCTAAGATTGATTTAAGGTTTGATTACCATAAATTGAGGATTTAGGCTGAGGATGTCCCGAAGACAGCCTTCAGGACTCGTTATAGTCATTATGAGTTCTTGGTGATGTCTTTTAGGTTGAGTAATGCCCCAGACACCTTCATAGACCTGAGAAACCATGTCTTTAGACCCTAGCTATATTCCTTTATTATCGTGTTCATTGATGACATTCTTGTGTATTTGAGGAATAGTGAGGAGCATGCATAATATTTGAGGAACGTGCTTCAAACCTTCTGAGATCTTGTTCTTTTCGTCAAGTTCTCCAAGTTTGATTTTTGGCTTGAGTTGGTGACATTCCTTAGACATGTGGTGCCTAAATCCGGTATACTAGTAGACCCAGCTAAGATTGAGATGGTTTGTGATTGGGCTAGGTCTACATCTCTAATGGAGGTCCGCAGTTTCTGTGGGTTGGATGGTTACTACAGATGCTTTGTTGAGAGCTTCATGACTATTTCAGGCCTTATGACTAGATTGACTCAGAAGGAAGTTCCCTTTCAATGGTCTGAAAAGTGTGAGTTCAGTTTCGAAAAGCTCAAGGATTGTCTTACTTTATCTCTAGTGCTAGCTCTTCCAGTTGAGGGTGAGGGATTCACCATATTTTGTGATGCTTCTGGTGTTTTTCATGGTTATGTTTTGATACAGCAGGGTCATGTCATTGTGTATGCTTCCAGAAAACTTAAGGTGCATGAGCACAACTACCTCACTCACGATTTGGAGTTGGAGGTAGCAATTTTCATAATCAAGATTTGGAGGCATTATTTATATGGAATGCATTATTCGAATTTTACTGATCACCATATTCTTTAGCATCTTATGACCTAGTGAGAGCTGAATGCTCAACAGTGTAGATGGACGGAGTTGCTAAATGACTATGATGAATATAACCTGTATTATCCGAGTAAGGTAAATATGGTAGCTGATGCCTTGAGTTGCAAGGTGTTGAGTATGGGTAGATTGGCTTGCATCAGAGGCCAATGGCATGAGACATTCAGTCCTCAGCCAATTTGATAGTTCATCTTGATATTTTAGATCCTACGAGGATTTTAGATTGTGTAGAGGCTAGGTCCTCCCTATTAGAGCAGGTTTTGATCATTAATATGAGGATAACAAGTTGTGCCTTCTCCGTGATCAGCTATTCAGTGGTAAGTTTGAGAGGCACACTGTTGATTTTGGAGGTGTTTTAAAATTTAAAGGTAATATTTGTGTTCTCCTGTTTGATGACTTGATTTAGTTGATTCTTTATAAGGCACACAAGTTTAGATATTCTATTTACCCTGGTACAACCAAGATATATATAGATTTAAGGCCATATTATTGGTGGGATGGTATGAAGAGAAATGTGGTAGAATTTAAGGCTCGTTGCCTATGTTATCAATAGGTTAAGGCCGAGCATTACCGTCTTGGTAAATTAACTCAAAGGTTAACCATTCTGGAGTGGAAGTGGGAACATATTACTATAGACTTTATTAATGGGTTGCCTCATACCCCCCGTGGCTTAGACAGAATTTTGGTTATTGTGGATTGTTTGACCAATTTGGCATATTTTACTCCTTTTCAGATGACCTTTAGTGCTAAAAGAATAGCCCATATTTATGTTTGGGAGGTAGTCCGTTTGCATGAGGTACCCATCTCTATTATATCAAACCATGGTTTTGTGTTTACTTCGCGATTTAGGACAACATTTCAGGAGGAGTTGGGTACTCGAGTGGATTTGAGTATGGCCTTTTATCTGCAGATCAATGGTCATTTTGAAAAGACTATTCAGGTGCTTGAGGATATGCTCCGAGCTTATGTTATGGATTTTGGAGGACAGTGGGATCAACACTTAGCTTTAGCAGAATTCGCTTACAGTAATAACTATTATTCGAGTATTGAGATGGCACCTTATAAGGAATTGAATGGAAAGAGATGTCATTCTTTGATCAAATAGTTTGAGACTTCTGAGGTGAGACCTCGTGGTATGGAATTGCTTTCAGACTAATTGAATAGTGTAAGGGTGATTTAGCATAGGTTGAGAGCACCCCAGAGTAGGAAGAAGGCCTATGCCGATGGTAGGCTTCGTGCTTTGAGTTTTGGATTCAATGACTGTGTTTTCCTTTATATTTCACCCATGAGGTGTGTGATAAGGTTCGAAAGGAAGGGTAAGCTTATCCCTCTCTATATTGGTCCTTTTAAAATTCTTTATGTAGTTGGGGAGGTGGCTTATGAGTTAACCTTACCTCCAAAATTTGCTATTATTCATCTAGTTTTCCATGTCTCCATGTTGCGAAACTATATTTCAGACATGTCTCATGTACTTTGGTGGTACTCAGTCCAGTTGGATGAGCAATTGACCTTTATGGAGGAGCCTGTGCACATTTTGGCTAGTGATGTGAGACAGTTGTGGACCAGGGATATCTCTGTATTTAAGGTTTAGTTGTAACGCCCCGAGATCTCATCCCAAGACGTCACACAATGCTTATGACCCCGAAGGACCACAAGCTAACCCTTTACTGATATCTGTACCTGTACACTGTACAATGTCTAAAATAAATGCGGAAACTAGCCATAAGGTTCAACACATCCATGAATACTCATAATACAGAAAACTGAATACTAATACATCCATCTGAAAAGCCTCTAAACTGTATGAACTGTGGAGTTGATGGAACATGTCCCCAACTAACTCCATCAACTGAAAATAAACAAATTCTTAAGAAATAATAGTACACTAAAATTCATCCTTGGAGGAAGAAGACTCACTGCTACTGCTGCTGATTGGGACTGAACTGCTGAGGAAAAACTGGATCATGTGCCTCTGAACCTATGGTGTCAAATAAAACACCATAGCGCAAATGCGTCAGTACAAAAATATACCAAGTATGTAGATGGGGTAGGCTAATACAAGGGCTCATCCATGCACAATATCTAAACTAAATAATCATGAAGATGCCGTATGACAACACATACATGAATTCACAGAACAGAACACAATCATCGCAACTCTTGATACTAAAACTTGCATACCACTTTACTGCAGACTGAACTCACTACTGACACTGAGATACTGAATCATTGACTCATCTGATACTGATAACTGAGGATCTGGATGTGCTTACATCAAGGATTGAACTCTGAGCTTACTTCTTTTGACTGACAGAATTAGAGATCAACTTTTCTAACAGATTATTCTGGAAGCGATTATCAATGATAAAAAGTATGATTATATTTGAATTTGACGATAAGAATATTCAATAGGAATCTGATACTGTGATCAAGCTTGTTTGGCAGCATATCTCTTAATATGATATAAATTAACTATATATGTGACCAAGCCTATCTGCCGGGATGGTCCATGAATCAACGGAACTATCTGAGTTCTTCATAAAGATAGATGACTGTATCTGTCAGTACTGATTTCTAAAGACTGATTCTGAAACTGTCCTAATTTCTGAAGACTGATTCTGAAACTGAGACTGAATCTGAAACTGAAACTGTAGGATTTAGTCACTTAACCGACATGCCCCGACCTACCACAGGTGGGTTTCAACTTGTGCCCCAGTTGGAAGGGTGTCATTACTGCACCACTGGTAAAGACAACTCTATATGACCCTCATTTAGCAGGTCCTCAAACGAGAATGGTGGAGCCCTCATCTAGCTGGTCAAGCCACCTCATCTACCCTTATCTAGCAGGTATGATGTCTCTCATCCACCCTCAACTAATAGGTGTGATGTTTCAACCTACACTGGCTACGTAGTTATGGAGCACAAGGATTGCTTCTAAGAATCACACCCTCTACTAGTAGGTGAGATCGCATCCTTGAGCTCTCTCGGTGCTAGTTTCTACTCCCAACTAAAAGACTCAGAACTGAATTCTCAACTGAACACTGGCTGAACTGAATCTAACACTGATCATATTACTCAAAAGGTCTGACTGAGTTATGCTGAGATCACTTGTTTCTGTATCTAACGGAAAAGATATCGAATTATGGTATCTGACTGACGATACAGAGGTTGAATGGATTACTTGAACCTCTTCTGAGATTAGGATTGAATCACTTGAATACTATTAGAACTGAGCTGATTACAGGTCTGAGGCTAGGTTACTAGCGATACAGAGATTACAGAGATAACTGAGATTACCGAGCTTTATTAAGCTTCACACTTGTCTGAGAAAACAGAGTTCTATAGTTCACTGAGTTCTGAGAATCATGACTCGATTGGAATTATCGAGAAACTGACACAAGCTCTAGACAACAGCTCTATTTTTGGGTATAAATGCCCCCAGGACTCAGTAACATAAAAGTAAGACATAATCATTCTTCATCACAAATCATTCATGCATCATCACGGTCATCTATTCATCACTACCATCATTCATTCATCATTACAAGCATTCATTCATCATTACAATCATTCATGTATTATCAAAATCGTTAAAGAATCACTTCAAGTAGTTGGGCATCACAACATACTTTCCCTCTCAAGATCCTTAGGACATCGCATTAAGCATTTAGGAAACATAGAGCTCTATTCATCATCATATACTAGCCTAGGGAAGACATGCTATCAGACTATACCCCATTCAATGAGATCTTACATCAAGTATTCATACCTATATTGGTCTTGTCATGAATTTGGATATCACTTGATTTGGGGGGAACTTCATGCTAACACGTCACTATTTACTTGCTAACCACTTGACATGTATTAAAATCTTAGCATATATAAAAGAGCACAAAATCAGGGAATTTACAACCATCATATCTCAACTTGTTCCTTTGTTCCCTAGGGTCTTTCAACAAGCACTAAGCACGACTGATTTTACACCTACTTGGGGATTTCATGCTATCTTGGCACATTTCACTCACTAAGGCATTTTATCAAACACTAGGCATGCATGGACTAGCTCACAATTTGGATTTTCATATTCAACATACTATAGCGGCCCTTATGCTTCACCTAACCTCTTTATCAAACCTATGGGGAACTGTAACGCCCCAAAAATGGGTCCCAAAGCATCACATAGTGCTTGAGGATACGAGTAGCCCCAAGCTAACCCTTTGATCCATTTTCATTCGGTTCAACACGAATCAACAGGGTTTTCATAAATAACCCTCAAATATCAATAGAGTAATCATCATCCAAGAATAAAAGAATTTTAGAAAGATAAAAAATACGACTTATTAGTCAACTCCCAACATCTATACTAGTCTGAAAAGCCTCTAAGAAAATCAATAAAACCAGCGAGCCATTGAGACATTCCCAAACTGACTCATACTCAGTTATTAAATGTAAACAATTCCATGAAACCAACATCAGACATCACATCCTTGGAATATGAGGACTTACCATAAGAGAGGATGTAGAACAGTGTGCCCGAAGAATCACTGTCAAACCTGGAACTGAGTACCTGAACCTACATTCCGAGAAAATGCAGCCCACATCCAAAGATGTGGGTCAGTACCATGGAAAAGAAGCGAGTATATGGGGGTGTATGCAATTTTATAAACATCATCATCATAAATATTTATAAGAAATATGCAGGATGTATGAAAGACTCACATAGCCTAAACAAAATCATCATAATCATGAGAGGATGAAATAAGTACAATAACACATATGAGTCATCATATAATTTGTCAATCACTTTCAGTTCATCAAGAATATCAATTCTCATAATGTAAATATCATTTAAATCGTTCAGAATTCCACTTTCAAATCACTTCACCATTCACCATAGACACAAGGAAACACACACACACTGGGAGATCCTATAACCGACATAAACCATGTGAGCTACATGGAGTCCAACGTCCAACCCACGTTGGGGAGAGCCGTCCTATCCTTGCCATCGGAGTAGGACTATCGATATCAAATCCACACAAACTAGTAATCACTATATAAATTAGCCTCAAGCTTACTCCTATGGGAGCACGTAGTTCTAGGGAAGTAAGGTCGCTTTATACCTCCCACTCGGTGCTAAAGATTTCTCTCGGACTTAGCTCAGATCATTTCAAAGACAATCCACAACAAAATAATTTCAGTAATATATAAATATACATCGGGAGCCATCATGCATCCTATCTATCAAAATCAACCACGTTGTGGATTTCTTTCACACTTGAGTTCAAAATAACTCCATTAAGACCAAAAGGTCAAATCATTCAAAATATCTCAAATATTCAACATCAATGTGCTTATAACACACACTTTCTCAAAAAAACACAATTTCCAATAGGGATTCATGATCCAAATATCAAAATCATGATAAATATCGTTCAAGATTTATGCTTTATATCTCCACACATGTAAATTCTTCTTTCAAAATCATAAACATCAAGATTTCATAATAATCATCATAAGATATGGGTTCATGCTTCAAATTTATAAAAATCAAATAAAAATCATGCCTTCGTAAAGAAAATTACTTTTGGGCACAAGAATGAAAGAGAGTTCTTGTTGAAAAACCCCACATACCTTGAATGATGAAATTTGGATCGATACTCATTTTTGAGATGTTAATCATGCCTTTGAATGATGGTTCTTGGAGTTCTTGAACTAGGAACTTGGAATCTTAAATAAATTTTCAGAATAAATGGTGAACTTTGGAGGTTCTTGAAGTTCTTGAACTAGGAACTTGGAATCTTGAATAAATTTGCAGAATTAATGGTGAACTTTGGAGGTTCTTGAAGTTGGATGTAGGAGCTTAGGGTTTTTTTTGAGGGAATTTGATGAAATATCACATATAATGCTTCTAATAGGCTTTAATATAGGGTTTGGACGGATTTTGGGTGAGGGGGAATCACCAAAACGCCCCTAAAAATCAAATAATTCTCGAATCTGTCCTTTGGTGGACTGTTTTGTTAGTCTGAAGTAGATCAACCATAATGTTTTCCTACGATATCCAAATTGGATGAAACCAATTTCATTAGAAAGAGGACTCTCATATCATTCTGTTGATATATAGTATCTCATCCAGATCATTATGTACGAGGAGTTATGATAGTTTGAAGTTGACCTAAAAATTCACTTTTGGTAGGCTGAAGTAGATCGACCATAACTTTTTGCTCCGATAGACAAATTGGATGAAACCAATTTCATTGGAAAGAGGACTCGCAGAGATTTCCTTTGATATATAGTAGATAACCCAGATCATTGTGTACAAGGAGTTATAATCGTTTAAATTTGGAGTAAAAATACGCCAGGCCTCAGTACTTTTTCCTGCACGTTTTTCTGTTCACTGCTATTCACAGTTCGATCGGAATGTTCATAACTCGTTGCTCTGGTGCCCGTTTTGGATGATCCACATATCGTTGGAAAGCTTATTCGATAATGTATGCAGTGGTGGGTCATAATCTAAGATATTAGACACGAAAAATTTATAATTCATTCTAGAAGATAGAACCTAACATGTTTACGCATAAAATTTCAATGAAAAATTTCCCAGGGTATTACATCATCCCCCCTGGAAACATTTATCCTCGAATGACGCTAGACATGCCAAGATTAGATAGGGAATAGAGCATACTACTGAAACCATTTGTTAGACTCATCACCACATCGTTTCTCACTTCGAAGGCAACATAGAATGCATAAATTCAAGAAACTACAGTTGAACACATTATAAATGACAGCTGAACTGATGCAACTTTTATCAAAAGTGCATGATTTAGGAAAGAACGGTACCTTCGGCTTGATCGGAGTTCGTGGAAAATAGGTGAGGGTACTTGGATTGCATATCCGCCTCAACTTCCCAAATTACACCCTCAACAGATTGGTTTCGCCACAACACCTTGACCAAGGGAACTTCTTTGTTCCTTAGTCTTCGGACACTGAAATCAAGAATCTCAATAGGAATCTCATCAAAAGAAAGATTTTCTTAAATGTCAGCACTCACAGAGGAATCCACTACCACAGCATCACTAATATGCTTTCTAAGCATGGAGACATGGAATATTGGATGAACAGAGGACAACTCGGAAGGCAACTCGACCTCATAAGCTACCTTACCAACACGGCAAAAAATTTTGTAAGGACCAACATAACGGGGACTAAGACTCCTCTTCTTTCCGAATCTCTTCACCCCCCTCATGGGTGAAATTTTCAGATACATTAGGTCACCAACTTCAAACTCAAGTTCTTTCCTTCTAACATCTGCATATGACTTCTGATGACTCTGCGCAGCTGTCAACCTTTCCCTAATCAACTTAACTTTTTCCATAGCCTCAAATACAGAATCGGGACCACTCATAGCCGCTTCACCCACCTCGAACCAACCTATGGGTGATCTACACTTCCTACCATATAAGGCTTCAAACGGAGCCATACCAATACTAGAGTGGAAACTGTTATTGTAAGCAAACTCTATTAACGGTAAGTGATCATCCCAACTTCCCTTAAAGTCAAGTGCACAAGCTCTCAACATATCCTCTAAGGTATGGATAGTCCACTCAGCCTGACCATCAGTCTGCGGATGAAAAACAGAAGTTAAAAGTACTTGGGTACCAAGACCTCTCTGAAAAGCTTTCCAAAATTGTGAAGTGAACTAAGTACCCCTATCCGAAATGATAGACAAGGGAACTCCATGCAGTCTGACTAGCTCTCGGATATACAATCTAGCATAATCCTCAGTAGTATATGAAGTATGAACAGACAAGAAATGAGCAGACTTAGTCAACCTATCAACCACAACCCAAATGGAATCATGATGGCATTGGGAAGGAGGTAAACCAATCACAAAGTCCATATTTATCTCTTCCCACTTCCAGATGGGAATAATAAACTCTTGCATCATACCACCAGGTCTTTGGTGTTCAACCTTAACCTGTTGGCATGTTGCATACTTAGCTACAAACGCTGCTATATCTTTCTTCATGTCACTCCACCAATAGATTTCCCACAAGTCTTGTTACATCTTGGTGGTACCAGGATGAATAGAATATCGCGCCCCGTGTGCTTCAGCCATAATCCTCTGTCTTAGATCATCAACATTCAGGACACACAATCTACCCTGCAATCTCAACACACTATCTCCACCTTGGGATAAAACCTCTACTTTTTGCTCCTTGACTGACTCCTTCAGTCTGACGAAACTAGCATCTAAGTATTGCTTTTCCTTCACGTCCGAAACCAAGGAGGATTCGGAACTACTCTGAACCCCTATATTACCTTCAGCAGAGTCAAACAACCTAACCCCCAATCTTGCCAAACGATGTACATCATGAGCCAACTCTTTCTTACCTTCTACCACATGCAAAACACTACCCATGGACACTCTACTTAGGGCATCTGCCACAACATTAGCCTTGCCAAGATGGTACAACACACTTATATCATAGTCCTTTAATAATTCTAACTATCGTCTCTGCCTAAGATTCAATTCTCTCTAGGTAAACACATACTGCAGACTCTTATGATCAGTGAAAACATCAAGATAGACACCATACAAATAGTGTCTCCAAATTTTCAAAGCAAACACAACAACAGCTATCTCAAGGTCATGGGTGGGGTAATTTTTCTCATGGGGTTTCAACTGTCTAGAAGCATAAGCTATCACCTTACCCTTCTGCATTAATACGCAACCTAACCCAACTCTCGAAGCATCATAGTACACCACAAAACTATCAACATCATCAGGCAAAGTTAAAATAAGGGCTGAAGTGAGTTGAGTATTCAAATCCTGAAAAATCTTCTCACAAGATTCGGACCACAAGAAATTCACTTTCTTTTGGGTCAACCGAGTCATATGAGATGCTATAGAGGAGAAACCTTCAACAAAATAGCGGTAACAACCAGCTAAACCCAAGAACCTTCGAATATCAGTCGGAGAAATAGGTCTAGGCTAATTTCTAAAAGCTTCGGTCTTTTAGGGATCAACTCTAATACCCTCAGAAGAAATGATATAACCCAGAAAAGCAACTGACCTTAGCCAAAACTCACACTTACTAAACTTTGCAAACAACTTATGATCTCTAAGGGTTTACAAGACAGTTCGGAGATGATCAGAATGTTCATCCTCACTACGAGAGTACACTAGTATATCATCGATGAACACTATAAGAAACATATCAAGATATGGTCTGAACAATCGATTCATGAGGTCTATGAAAGCTGCTGGGGCATTAGTTAACCCAAAAGACATAACAAGAAACTCAAAATGGCCATAACGAGTTCGGAAAATAGTTTTTGGGATGTCATACTCCCTAACTTTGAGTTGATGATAGCCAAAACGAAGGTCTATCTTTGAGAAATAACTTGCACCTTGCAATTGGTCAAACAAATCATCTATTCTCGAAAGGGGGTACTTATTTTTGACAGTGACTTTATTTAGTTTGCGGTAATCAATGGACATACGCAAAGAGCTATCTTTCTTTCTCACAAACAACACAGGAGCACCCTAAGGAGAAACACTGGGCCTTATGAAACCCTTATCTAGTAGATCTTTGATTTTCTCTTTCAACTCCTTAAGTTCTGCAGGGGCCATATGGTAAGGAGGACTAGAAATGGGCTGAGTAGCAGGAAGAAGATCAATCTCAAACTCTATCTCTCTATCAGAAGGTATCCCTGGGAGATCATTAGGAAAGACATTAGAAAACTCATTGACGATGTTAACAGACTGGAGAATTGGAGTCTCAGACTTAGTTTCTTTGACTCTAACCAAATGGTAAATACACCTCTTGGAAATAAGCTTTATAGCTTTGAGGTAAGAGATAAAATAACTCTTGGGTGACACAGAATTCCTAGACCACTCAAACACGGATGCACCCAAAAACTGAAACTTGACCACTCGAGTCCGACAATCAATAGAGGCATAAGAAGAATACAACCAGTCCATACCCAGAATCACATCAAAATCTACCAAGTCTAACTCAATCAGATCAGCCAACAAGACTCTATAAAGAACGGTAACAGGACACTTTTTATACACTTTTTGGGCAACAATTGAATCACCCACTGGGGTAGAAACTAGGATAGGCTTAGGAATAATCTCAGGACACATTTCAAAATTCACAGCAATCAAAGGTGTAACATATGAGAAACTGGATCCAGGATCCAACAAAGCATACACATCAAACTTAAATATACGAAGCATACCAGTAACAACATCGGAAGAGTCCTCTTATTCTTGGTGGGATGGTAAAGCATAGAATCTATTGTGGCACTGCTCGCCAGCATTGCTAGGAGAGGCGCCCTAAGTTGGGGCTGGGAGAGTCGCTAGAACTGGAGCACTAACAATCTGAGTCTGGGTCTGAGGGCGATAGTCACGATGCCCTTGTCCATCCTGTGGACAACCTCTAACCCTGTGACCCATGTCACCACACCAGAAACAACCCCTCTTCTCACCCCAACACTCAGCCGAATGAGCCATACCACACTTAGGACACATAGGATGATTTGGCTTACTGCCAGCACTATACTGGGACCTATATGTAAATGACATGCTACCTTGCTCCTACCTACCTCTAGGCACGGAAGAACTAGAAGATGACAGTGCTGGCATAGACGAATGATCCTGATACTGAGGGCTACTCCCTCCCTGCGATCTAGCCTGACCCTGTCCGTGCTGCTCAGACCTAGCTCTCTTATTCCCTCTCATTCTATCTCTTTTCTTAATCTTGTCTACCTCAATCTGTTGGGCATGAGTCATTAGCCTAGAAAGATTCATCTCACTATTCAGCATAGCAGACCTACACTCCTTAACCACATAACTAGACACTCCAGTCACAAACTTACTCATACTAACCAGATTATCGCCACTAAGTCAGGAGCATACTTGGCCAACTGATTAAACTTTAGACAGTACTCCCTAACAGTCATAGAGCCCTATCGCAGGTTCATAAACTCTTCCACCTTTGCCTCCCTCATCTCCAAAGGGAAAAAATTATCTAGGAATGCATCCTGGAACTCTTGCCAAGTTGTAGGGACAACTACCTCACCTCTACCTTTCCTCCAAGCAACAACCCAGTCAAAAGCAAGGTCTTTCAACCTATATGCAGCCAACTCCATACTATGTTCCTCAGATACATGCATCACCTAAGTAATCTTCTATACCTCCTCTAAAAATAACCTTGGATCCTCATCAGACTTGGACCCATAGAATTCCAGTGGATTTATTCGCATGAATTCACGGATCCTAGCAGTAGCTGAATCACCTCCCTACTATTATGGAGCTGGGGTTAGGTTGTCCTGAATATTTACAGTAAGAGCTTGGGCCAGCGCCTAAAAGGTTGCCCAAAATTTAGCATGAGATATATTTTTATTCAATGGGTTAGTCGATTGAGGTTGCTGACCATCATTATTTCTTCTTGCTCGACGTGGAGGTATATTTCTGAAAGAGGAGCGCACGAATCAATAGCAGAGAGAGACACTTTAAGCACGATAGACTTCTGAAAGAAAGAATCACACTTTTTCCTAAAATGTCGTGTAGCCTCTTGCTCATAGATGTGGCATACTACACACCGATAATCAAGACTCTACTTAAAGCGGCTTGTCAGACTCCTTAGGACACCTTAAAACCTTAGGCTCTGGTACCAAGTTTGTAACACCCCAAAAACAGGTCTCAGAGCATCACACGATGCTTGAGGCTATGAGTAACCCCAAGCTAACCCTTTGAGCCATTTTCATTCAGTTCAACACGAATCAATGGGGTTTCCATAAATAACGCTCAAATATTAATAGAGTAATCATTATCCAAGAATAAAAGAATTTTAGAAAGATAATGAAATACTACTTATTAGTCAACTCCCACCATCTATACTAGTCTGACAAGCCTCTAAGAAAATCAATAAAATCAGCAAGCCATTGAGACATGCCTCAACTGACTCATACTCAGTTATCAAATGCAAACAATTCTGTGAAACCAACATCAGACATCACATCGTCGGAACATGAGGACCCACCACAACAGAGGATGTAGAACAGCGTGCCTGAAGAATCACTGTCAAACCTGGAACTGAGCACGTGAACCTACATTCTGAGAAAATACAGCCGACATCTGAAGATATGGATCAGTACCATAGAAAGAAACCGAGTATATGAGGGTGTATGTAGTTTTATAAACATCATCATCATAAATATTTATAAGAAATATGCAGGATGTATGAAAGACTCACATAGCCCGAAGAAAATCATAATAATCATGAGAGGATGAAACAAGTACAATAACACATATGAGTCATCATGTAATTTGTCAATCACTTTTAGTTCATCAAGAATATTAATTCTCATAATGTAAATATCATTTAAATCTTTGACAATTCCACTTTCAAATCACTTCACCATTCACCATAGACACAAGGAAACACATACACACTGGGAGATCCTATAACTGACATAAACCATGTGAGCTACATGTATTCCAACGTCCAACCCATGTTGGGGAGAGTTTTCCTATCCTTGCCATCGGAGTAGGACTATCGATATCAAATCCACACAAACTAGTGATCACTATATAAATCAACCTCAAGCTCACTCCTACGGGGGCACGTAGTTTTAGGGAAGTAAGGTCAGTTTATACCTCCTACTCGGTGCTAAAGATTTCTCCCAGACTTAGCTCAGATCATTTCAAAGACAATCCACAACAAAACAATTTTAGTAATATATAAATTTACATCGGGAGCCATCATGCTTCCCATCTATCAAAATCAACCACATTGTGGATTTCTGTCACACTCGAGTTCAAAATAACTCCATTAAAACCAAAAGGTCAAATCATTCAAAATATCTCAAATATTCAATATCAACGTGCTTATAACACACACTTTTACGAAAAAATATAATTTCTAATGGGGATTCAAGACCCAAATATCAAAATCATGATAAATATCATTCAAGATTCATGCTTTATATCTCCACGCATATAAATTCTTCTTTTAAAATCATAAACATCAAGATTTCATAATAATCATCATAAGATATGGGTTCATGCTTCAAATTCGTAAAAATCAAATAAAAATCATGCCTTTGTAAAGAAAATTATTTTTGGGCACAAGAACGAAAGAGAGTTCTTGTTGAAAAACTCCACATACCTTGAATGATGAACTTTAGATAGATACTCATTTTTGACATGTTAATCATGCCTTTGAATGATGGTTATTGGAGTTCTTGAACTAAGAACTTAGAATCTTGAATAAATTTGCAGAATAAATGGTGAACTTTGGCGGTTCTTGAAGTTCTTGAACTAGGAACTTGGAATCTTGAATAAATTTAAAGAATTAATGGTGAACTTTGGAGGTTGTTGAAGTTCTTGAACTAGGAACTTGGAATCTTGAATAAATTTGCAGAATTAATGGTGAACTTTGGAGGTTCTTGAAGTTGGATGTAGGAGCTTAGGATTTTCTTTTTGAGGGAATTTGATGAAATATAATGTATAATGCTTCTAATAGGCTTTAATATAGGGTTTGAATGGATTTTGGGTGAGGGGGAATGACCAAAACGTCCCTAAAAATCAAATAATTCTTGAATCTGTCCTTTGGTGGACTATTTTGATAGTTTAAAGTAGATCAACCATAATGTTTTACTTCGATATCCAAATTGTATAAACCAATTTCATTAGAAAGAAGACTCTCATATATTTTTGCTGATATATAGTATCTCACCCAGATCATTGTGTACGAGAAGTTATAATCATTTGAAGTAGACCCAAAATTTTACTTTTGATAGGCTGAAGTAGATCGACCATAACTTTTTGTTCCGATAGACAAATTGGATGAAACCAATTTCACTAGAAAGAGGACTCGTATAGCTTTCCGTTGATATATAGTAGATCACCCAGATCATTATGTACAAGGAGTTATGATCATTTAAAGTTGGATAAAAAATACGCCAGGCCTTAGTACTTTTTCCTGCACGTTTTTTTGTTCACTGCTATTCACAGTTCGATTGAAATGTTCATAACTCGTCGCTCGGGTGTCTGTTTTGGATGATCAATATATCGTTGGAAAGCTTATTCATCATGAATGGTCGTCACACAAGGGGTCCAAATTCTTGATTTTCTGCCCAGAGCTGACGACATTATCAGAAATCTCATCAAAATATGATGACATTATCAAAAAGGGCATCAGAAATGTGATAGCCCATCAGAAACGTCGTCATCATTTTCCAGCTTGACATGCTGGAGTAAAATAGGCATAACTCATTGCTCCGATATTGGATTTAGGCAAAATTGGTATCATTGGAAAGATATTTCAAAGATATTTCATTTGATATATATCAAACCACCTAGTTCTTAATATATAATGAGTAATGGTCAATTGAAGTTGACCCAAATTTTGACAATCACTAAAACTTAAATGGTAGGAAAGTTTTCAACTCTTTCATGAGTTATGGGACCTCTATAATATTAATTTATGCTCAAATAGATTCTCACATGATTTCAAAGTATTTCATACTTGGGAGGATATTTATTAAAAAATTTTACTCGGATTTTTGCTTTACCAAATATGCTTTAAGGCTGACTAGAAAAGGATTTTGTGGGGCATTACATTAGTGGAGGCACCGCCCAATGTAGGAGGCAACTTGGGATATCAAGAGCGAGATGTAGGACTAGTATCCTCACATGTGTGAGGCTTTAAGCATTTTTATCATCTTTAACTTTTAGGGAGAAAAGTTCCTTAGTAGTGAATGTTGTAATGACCCTTTAGGTCATTTTCATAAATCCCACTTATTTTTACTGTTAGAGCTTTCCCATTGCTATCCCAAGTCATTCGTGACTTGCTAGAACTGATAGTTTGGTAATCGGGTAGTCTGTTTAGTTTTTAGGGTTATTTCCCCATTTAGGAGTCTTCGCTAATTCCAAATAGCCACCTAGCAAAAACCTTAGTGAAATAATCTCAAATGCAAATTCCAATTGCTCAATCAGCTCTAAAATGTCATTTTTAGGCTATGTAGACCTTTGGTTTGGGTCCCATTGCACCCGAGCTTATTTTGACCTATCGGTCAAAAAATTTATAAATTAAAAATTCAGGCGTGGGATACATATTTGATCGAACCAACCTCAGATGGAAAATTTGACTTTTCCAACATATTTAAAATGTTGAAATTAGTGTGAGCACATATTTTATTTGCTCGTATTAGATTCCAAATGCATCCTGGGGCATTGGTCAAAACATGGAAAACATTCCAAGTTTCAACAGTCATCTGGTGCAGTAGAAGGTAGCACGATCACGTAGAGAGCATCGCGACCGTGGTTCCACAATTACAACCTACATGCACGCGATCACAGCAACTGAGTACATAGAAAAGGGTATTTAAATACCATTTTGGTCGAGAATTGGCCATTTTACAATTCCATTGAGTTCCATAAACCCTAATAGAGTAGCAACCTATAAATTGAGTCTTGGGTGTTGATTGGTAGCTTGAATAACTTGTATATCTGAATTAGCAATGGATTTAAGGTATGAAATCATTCATTTCTAATGTTGATTCTTAATTATGTGACACAAGACCCCAATTAGCTTGAGGGCATGAATTAAGCTAAAATTAGCTTGGTTTTTACTTGGTTATTGAGGGTTATAATTAGCTAATGTTATTTTAATGTTGGGTTGACCTCAAAAACTTATTTTTTTTTATGTGGGACCCATTTGGGGTTTTTGGTGTCATTTTTGGACCCAAAGCACAATGGTTCAATATGGGTATTGATATTCTCATAATAATGTGTAGATTGTGTTTATGATAGCTTGGCATCATGAAAAGCTTCTCGCAAGAGAAAGGTAAAGGTTTAGCAATTCGAGGGCTTTATTTGGATTTGAGGTAGGTTAGGCTTACTTCTTGTTATACTGATCTTATTATAGTATAATTATGATGTCTTGTTAAAATTGGGTAGGGTTTTAGGTGATTGCAGTAAAAAATGGTAATCTTTGGGATTAGTTAAACCATTTAGGCCATTTGAACTCATATCATGGGATTTTTGACTTGTAGTCTAGAACTTTGGCTTCTTGAACTTGTTCACTCATGGATAGCATGAGGATTTCCTAGTTTTTCTAATTAGATGGGAGTGATCTCATCACTCTTGTTAAGAGCAAGTGGACCTTAGTTGTGTGTAGTTAAGGAATTGCCTTAGTTTCTTGGGATAAGTTAAGGATGATACTTGAGGAAGGACCACACCATAGAACTATTATAGGTTGATAAACCTCTTAGAAAAGATTTAGGTAACTTAGCTTAGCCCTGGGTAGAAGTTTAACTTGAAGTGAAAGATGGGATACTAGAAGTAGGACTTGACCCACCTTCAGATTGGATTTTGTATTATCATTAAAGACCTAGGTTCTTATTAAATATCTAGAATATACCTTCTGTAGTATGATGGATAACCCTTGGTAAATAAATTAACCATAATTTTTGTATTGAGAGTAATGTTCTTAATTGTTCGTTAAATCATTATAAATGCTTTGATAGAAATGAAATGTCATAAGGATTGAGCCAATGACTGTTATCTCTTGAATCAATGACTACATTACTATATGGGTTTAGGATTATGTTATTATTCATATCATGTTTAATTCTAGTGATAAAACTAGTATTTGTACTAAAAATATCTCATGTGTCAATATTGTGAGCCTAATAATAAAGGGCTCTAGAAAGTATATCCTGGTTATTGTAGGTAGGCATGCTACTAATTATATTGAACTCGGTAATGTATTGAATGTCCATGCCATATAGATATATCCATACATCTATTAATAGATTGTTCTTAGCAATGAATGATGGGATATGAAAGGTAAGATCCCTCTTACTTCTCCTTTATATTATCTCTCGTGGGGCTTGGTAATTGTTGTTGTATTGATTAAATGTATATATATATATGGTGATAATATTATTGATACCTGATTCAAGTCTGAAAGATATAATAGTGATATTGATACTCGGATCGAGTCCAAAGGATATGATTATATTATTGATACCCGATTCGATTTCAGAGAATGTGATGGTGATATTGTTTCCCAATTTGAGTCAAGGTGATGCAATGGTGTAATGAATAGAAAGTACTTATATATGTGTATGTGTGTGGTTATGCTTTTTATGAATTCATCTATATCTGCATTAAGGGTATGGTGTTATCCTTAGGATATCAAATATGGCTCACTAATGCTAATCACTTCCTAAGTGGAGAAGTCCATTTATTACTTACTAGTAAGTAAAAATAGAACATGTCAGATAATGAATTGAGACTAGTCGATGAGACATGGATTTATTAAAAGTTTTGGATCCACCTAGTAAATATTTCTAGTACTATACAATGGTTAATTGAGGATGGAGATAAATTGAAATAGTCCATGTGGTGACTATTTTCCTATTATATAATTGTCTTACTTGATGAATATAAAACCAAAGGAATAGATAATGAATCTTGCTTAACTGAAATTGGGTAATTAGTAAATATGGTTAATGTGAAGCTAATAGAAATAATGATATGGAATAACGATCTATTTGCAATGTTAGTTTCTAAGGGAAATTTGGGAGATGTTCAATTGATGATAAATGTCGAATATGGTTGAATAATGTTTCAAATTTGGTTGCGTTGGTAGATATACATTGTTATTATCTTCTTGGGTGAACTCTCCGGTGGTATGGAACTCCGCGATGTGTTTTTTTACTTTTTATTCTAGTTGGTGTATGGGCTCTAACTTTTTATTTAAATGGTTGTGATTGTATTGTTTTTGATTTACATTTTTGGATAATTTACTTCCTACTTATGATGGAATTACCGTGTATTAATGTGATATGCCATATTATTTTTCCAATTTGATTACTTATTATATATAGTGATTATAAAGATAATTGAGGTTTGATTCTGTACCTTGACTTAGATGTATTATCTTTTTTTACATCATCTTTATATCATGATTTAGCTCAATCGGCTGATGATGTTTACAGAGTGCCCACTGTTTTGGTACTCATACTACAGTTCTGTACCTTTTTGGTGTAGATCTGAGTGCTAGTTGCCATTGTTGAGTTAAGTTCATGCGGTGTTGATATACTGGAGATAGGGTGAGCTCTTGGAGTTTTGAGTCGCCTATTTTCCTCTATCTTTAGTTCAGTCTTTTGTGTTTATGACGGGTGTATTTGACTACTTTAGATTTTTGGGTTGTATTTTCCTATTATCATACTTAGATGATCTTGTAATAATATTACAAGGTCATAGGGTTTGGTATCCGTGTTTGACTATTTTCTTTATGTTGGAACATTGTTTGATTACGACTTGTGTTCCTATTTTGGCCCAGTTTGGTATTTCTTCTGAAGTAACCTATTGTGTTAGCTTCGGGTTACTGTGTTGGATTACCTACTAGTGATATTTGGTAGATGCCATCATGAATTATAAATTGGGTCAAGACAAATTGGTATAAGAGCCAGGTTTCACTGGTATTATTGGTACAAGAGCAAGTGTCTGGTAGAGTCTTATAGATAGGAACGTTGATGTATGTTTTCTATCTTCAAAAGGCTATAGGACATTCTTACGAGTCCTTCACTTCTTTCATTCATATCATGATAAGAGTCTGAGTTGGGTTGTAAAATGTTCCCTTGACTTTGCTCTTTCACAGGTGCCCAAGACACGTACTACCTCTATGGGAGATGAGGGTCCTGAGACTAGGCCCAGGAATCCTACTCCTATTTATGGATAACCTAGATATCAAGGACAACCTTATGATGTATCCCCAGCTAGGGACCAGGGTAGGCCATCTTTTATAGACCCTATTCCTGTACCTAAGCCAGAGATTCCTTTACCATAGCCATCGGTAGACAAGGGACCAGCCTAGGCTCCACAAGGCTTTGTTCTTTCTTTATTGCTCAGAGATACCTTGATTCAGCTATTGGGTAATGGTGGTGGTGCATCATCTGATGGTGCACAGACTGCTGATTAGGGTGCTACTAAGGCAGAAGTGCAGCCTACAGCTGTAGCTCCAAGATTTGAGGTTCCTCCTGTGCTGACAGTTGTTCAGCCGATGGCCGCTCAGCTAGTTGTGACCCAGCCTACTATGTCTACTGAAGAGCAGAAGATGTTGGGTAGATTCCTGAGGTTAGCTCTATCTAGGTTTGCTGGTGCTCTCAGAGAGGATGCATTTGAGTTTCTTACTGCTTGTGAGGATAGGATTCATGGTTTAGGCCTTGTTGAGACTCGTGGTGTGGATTACACCATATTGCAGTTTGATTTTTTTGCTTGTCACTAATGGAGAGGTTTTATGAGTTCTAGGCCAGCTGAATCTTCTCCCTTGTCTTGGACTCAGTTCTTTGAGATATTCTTGGAGAAGTATATGCCACACAACCTTAGAGATCGATTGAAGGATCAGTTACTAGATTGGAATAGGGCTCCATGATAGTCACTGAGTTTAAGGCCCATTTCATGAGTTGGCTAGACATAAAACTTTTATTTTTGATACTGAGTAAGATAAAGTTTGTTGCTTTATGAGAGGACTAAGACTCCCTATTCGAATGACTACTTAGAGTCTTATTGCTATGGGTAGGACTTATGTTGAGGTTTTAGATCTTGCTAGAGTGATAAAAAAGATGCACCACGAGGTTCGTGATAAGAGGCCTATGTTCTAGGGAAGATTTGGTGGGAGCCATAATAGTTTTCGATTCAGGAGTGGTAGTTCTCATGTTGGGTATCCTTCGTGTCCATCTTTTCAACCTCATGGTCAGACTAGTCAACCAATTTAGGCAGTTCTTTAGGCTATTAATGGGGGTTAGTTTAGTACTAGTGGTTGCTCTAGTAAGGGCGGTGATATGTCTTTGAGAGGTTTGTCTGTGGGTCATTCTAACTGTGGTGGTTATTTTGGGTTAGCCGGATCTGTTAGTTCTGGTTTTGCTTAAAATTCTTGTTATACTTGTGGGCTTTCTTTTCACTATTCATTAAAGTGCCCTAGTCGTAAGGAGATGGTTATATTAGTTTAGGGTACTTCTCCTATTAGGGTAGTTTATTCATTAGGTAGAGGTGTTTTGCATGGTTGCAGGGTTGGTTATTAGGTTACTCTAGGTGGTACTTAGGCAGGCAGGATAGGAGGTTTATCAGGTGACCAAACAGGTAACGGGTGTAGTTAGTTATATGTAGTACCTACTAGACCCGAGGCTGAGACTTTTAATGCTGTAGTTACAAGTATGATTTTGGTGTGCCGCGAGTAGGCTCTTGCTTTATTTGATCTAGGATCCACTTATTCTTATATATCTACTTATTATGTATCATAGTTGTACTTGGATAGTGATTTAATATTTATGCCATTATGTGTATCTACTCCCATGGGTGTTTCTTTAGTAGTGGATCGAGTATTCAGATCCTGTGTTGTGACGCTTAGTGATTTTGACACTTATGTTGATCTTATCATTCTGGATATATTGGATTTCAACGTGATTTTGTACATGGACTGGTTATCCCACTATCATGTGGTCATGGATTATTTTGCCAAAACTGTTACCTTGGCCATACCTGACTTGCCCCCAGTCATGTGGCCAGAATTGGTTAGCCATGAGCCGATGGGGATTATTTCTTATATTTGTGCTAGGAGACTTATAGCAAGGAGTTGTGAGTCCTATCTCTCTTATATATGTGGTATTCTTGTAGAGAATCCTTTGCTTAACTCTATTTATGTTATTTGTGAGTTCTATGATGTGTTCCTTCCCAACCTGCCTGGTATTCCCCCTAACCATGAGATTGAGTTTGCTATTGACCTCGAGTATGGAACCCGATCTATTTCTATGACACCTTACCATATGACTCTTACTGAGCTTAAGGAGCTGAACTCTTAGCTTCAAGGGGTTTGATTAGACAAAGTGTCCCTATGTGGAGATCATATTCTATTTGTGAAGAAGAAAGACGGTTCCATTCGTATGTGTATTAATTATGTATGTGTATTTATTATAGGTAGCTTAATAAGGTGATAGTAAAGAACCATTATCCTATGTTTCACATTGATGATTTGTTCGACCATCTTTAGGGTGCAGTCATGTTCTCTAAGATTGATTTGAGGTTTGATTACCACCAGTTGAGGATTCAGGATGAGGATGTCCTGAATACAGCTTTCAGAACCTGCTATGATCATTATGACTTCTTGGTGATGTCTTTTGAGTTGACTAATGCCCCATCCACGTTCATAGACCTAATGAACCATGTGCTCATACCCTATCTAGACCGCTTCATTATCATGTTATTTGATGACATTCTTGTGTATTCAAGGAGTAGTGAGGAGCATGCGTAATATTTGAGGATCGTGCTCTAGACTTTGTGAGATCATGTGCTTTTTGCCAAGTTCTCCAAGTGTGAGTTTTGGCTTGAGTTGGCAATATTCCTTGGATATGTGGTGTCTAAAGCTGGTATTATGGTAGACTCATCTTAAGATTGATGCAGTTCATGATTGGGCTAGGCCTATATCTCAGATGGAGGTTCGCAGTTTAAGTGGGTTGGCCGGTTACTACAAAAGCTTTGTTGAGAACTTTGCCAAAGAGTGTGAGTTGAGCTTTGGAAAGCTCAGGGATTGTCTTAATTTAGCTCTAGTGCCTAGCTCTTCCCGTTGAGGATGACAGGTTCATCGTATTTTATGATGCTTCTAGTGTTGGTCTTGGTTGTGTTTTTATGTATTCTTAGATATGAAATAGGGGCGTATCATCGCCTATGCTTCAAGAAAACTTAAGGTGTATGAACACAACTGCCCTACTCACGATTTGGATTTGATGGGATTCATTTTCGTGCTCAAGATATGGAGGCATTATTTATATGGAATGCATTGTGAGATTTTCACCGATCACCGCATTCTTCAGTATTTTATGACCCAGTGAGATTTGAATGCTCGACAATGTAGATGGATGGAGTTGCTAAATGACTATGATTTTTCTATCTTGTATCATTTTAGTAAGGAAAATATGGTAGCTGAAGCCTTGAGTCGCAAGGCATTGAGTATGGGCAGATTGGCTTGCATATTAATTTCTCAAAGGCCTATGGTATGGGACATTCAATCCTTAGCCAATTTGTTGGTTCGTATTGATATTTAAGATCCTATGAGGATTTTAGCTTGTGTGGAGGCTGGGTCACCCTATTAGAGCAGGTTCGTGATCATTAGTATGAGGATAACAAATTGTGTCTTCTATATGGTCAGCTATTGAGTGGTAAGTCTGAGAGGCACATTATTAATTCTAGAGGTGTTTTGAGATTTAAGGGTCGTATTTATGTTCCCAAATTTAATGACTTGATTTAGTCGATTCTTCATGAGGCTCACATCTCTAGATATTCTATTCACCCCGGTACAACCAATAAGTATAGAGATTTGAGGCAACATTATTGGTGGGATGGTATAAAGAGAGATATGGCAGACTTTATGGCTCATTGTCTATGTTGCCAATAGGTTAATGCTGAGCATTAACATCCTGGTGGATTGACTCATAGGTTGCCTATTCCTAAGTGGAAATAGGAATGGATTACAATGGACTTCATTAGTGGGTTGCCTCGTACTCCCCACGGCATGGACGATATTAGGGTTATTGTGGATTATTTGACCAAGTCGGCATATTTTATTCCTATTCAGATGACCTTTAGTGCTAAGAGATTAGCCCATATTTATGTTTGGGAGGTAGTCCATTTGCTTGGGGTGTCCATCGCTATCATATCAGACCATGGTTTTATGATTACTTTCTAGTTTTGGAGAGAATTCTAGAAGTATTTGGGTACTTAAGTGGATTTGAGTATGACCTTTCATCTACAGACCGATGGTTAGTTTGAGTAGACTATTCAGGTGCTTGAGGATATGTCCGATCTTGTATTATAGATTTTGGAGGATAGTGGGATCAGAACTTAGCATTGGTAAATTCACATACAATAGCAACTATCAATTGAGTATTGAGATGGCACCTTATGAGGCTTTATTTGGAATAAGATATCATTCTTTGATTAGATGGTTTGGGACTTATAAGGAGAGACATCGTGGTTTGAATTTGCTTTAGGACTCATTGGATAGAGCCAGGGTGATTCAGGATAAGCTAAGAGTAGCCCAGAGTAGGCAGAAGACCTATACTAATCGTAGGCTTTGTGCTTTGATTTTTGGAGCCAGTGATAGTGTATTTCTTTGTGTTTCACCCATGAGGGGTGTGATGAGGTTCTGATGAAAGGATAAGCTAAGCCCGCACTATATTGGTCCATTTGAAATTCTTCGTGCAATTACTGATGTGTCTTATGAGTTAGCCTTATCTCCAGATTTTGTTGTTGTTCATCCAATTTTCTATGTATCCATGTTGTGAAAGTATATTTCGAACCTGTCTTATATGCTTAGGTGGGATTTAGTACTTTTGGATAAGAAGTTAACCTTTGTGGAAGAGCCCATGCTTATTTTTGCTAGAGATGTAAGGCGGTTGCGAACCAGAGAGATCTCTTTAGTTAAGGTTTAGTGGAGGTACCTCCCAGTGGATGAGGCCACTTAGGAGATCGAGAGTGAGATGTGGTCCTAGTATACTCACCTATTTGAGGCTTCAGGTATTTTCATCATCTTTAACTTTCGGCGATGAAAGTTCCTTTGAGTGGATGTAGTAATGACCCTTCAGGTCATTTTTGTAAATCCCGTTTATTTTCATTGTCAGAGCTTTCTCATAACTACCTCAACTTAGTTGTGACTTGTTAGAACTGATAGTTTGGTAACTGGGTAGTCCATTTATTTTTTAGGGCTATTTCCCCATTTATAAGTCTTCACTGATTTCAAATGGCCACCGAGCAAAGATCTCAATGAAACAACCTCAGACATGAATTCTAACTATGCTAGCAGCTCCAGAATGTTGATTATATACTAGGTAGACCTTTGGTTCGGGTCCCATTGCACTCGATCTCATTTTAACCTATCGATCAAAAAATTTATAATTTGGAAATTCGGGTGTGGGACCCATATTTGATCGAAACAACCTTAGATGGAAAATCGGACTTCACCAATGCATCCAAAACGTCGAAATTAGTGTGAGCACATATTTTATTTGCTTGTATTGGATTTCAGATTTATCTTGAGGCATTGGTTCAGCTATGATCTGGTGCAGCAGAAGGTAGCGTGATCAAACAGAGAGCATCACGATCGTGGTGCCGCGATCGTGGCCCGCATGCATGCAATCACGACAACTAAGTACTTGGAAGAGGGTATTTAAATTCCATTTTGTCGAGAATTGGCCATTTTTCAATTCCTTTAAGTTCTATAAACCCTAATAGAGTATGCAACATATAAATTGAGTCTTGGGTGTTGATAGGGAGGTTGAATAACTTGTATATTTGTAATTAGCAACGGATTTAAGGTATGAAATCCTTCATTTCTGGTGTTGATTATTGATTATTTAACATAAGACCCCAATTAGCTTAAGGGCATGAATTAAGACCAAATAAGGTTTGTTTTCACTTGGTTATTGAGGGTTATAATCCCCTAATGATATTTTAACATTGGGTTGACCTCGAAAACTTATTTTTCGTATGTGGGACCCATTTAGTGTTTTTGGTGTCATTTTTGGATCAAAGCACAATGGTACAATATGGGTATCGATATTCTCATAAAAATGCATAGATTGTGTTTTTGATAGTTTGGCACCTTGAAGAAGCTTCTCAGAAGAGAAAGGCAAAGGTTTAGCGGTTCGAGGGATTTATTCGGATTTGAAGGAGGTTAGGCTTACTTCTTGTTAGACTGACCTTTATTATAGTATAATTGTGATGTCTTGTTTAGATTTGGCGGGGAGGTTTAGGTGATTGGAGTGAAAAATGGTAATCTTTGGAATTAGTTGAACTATTTAGGCTATTTGAACTCATATCATGGGATTTTTGACTTGTAGTCTAGAACCTTGGCTTCTTGAACTTGATCACTCATGGATAGCATGAGGATTTTTAACTTGTGGTCTAGAACCTTGGCTTCTTGAACTTGTTCACTCATGGATAGCATGAGGATGTTGTAGTTGTTCTAATTAGAAGGGAATGACCTCGTCACTCATATTAAGAGCAAGTGGACCTTAGTTGTGCATAGTTGAGGAATTGCCTTAGTTGCTTTGTAAAAGTTAAGGGTGATGCTTGAGGAAGGACCATGCCATAGAACTATTGTGGGTTGTTAAACCTCTAAGACATGATTTAGGTAACTTAGCTTAGCCTCGGGTAAAAGTTAGACTCTAAGAGAAAGATGGGATGTTAGAAGTGAGACTTGACCCACCTTAAGATTGGATTTTGTAGTATCATTAAAGACCTAGGTATTTTTTAAATGTCTAGAATATGCCTTTAGTAGTGTGATAGCTACCCCTTAGTAAATGAATTATCCATGAAGTTGGTATTGGGAGTAATGTTTTTGATTTCTTATTAAATCATTGTAAATTCTTGGATAGAAATAGAACGTCCTAAGGATTGAGCCAATGACTATGTTATCTCTCGAATCAATGATTATGTTACTATGTGGGTTTGGGATTATGTTATTATTCTTATCATGTTCAAGTCTAGTGACTAAATTAGTGTTTGTGCTAAAAATCTCTCATGTGTCAATATTGTGAGCCATAATGATAAAGGGTTCTATCAAGTATATCATTAGCTTTGTAAGTAGGCATGTCACTAATTATGTTGAACCCGGTAATGCATTTAATATCCATGCCATATAGATATATCCATACATATATTGATATATTATTCTTGGCAATGAATGATAAGAATGAAGGAATGATCCCCCTTACTTCTCCTTTACATTAGCCCTTGCAAGGCTTACTAATTTTGTTGAATTGATTGAATATATATATATATATGTATGTATGTTGATAATAATGATACCTAGTTTGAGTTCGAAGGAAATGTTGATATTATTGATACTTGGTTTGAGTCCGAAAGATATGATGGTGATATTGATACCAGTTTGAGTCAGGAGGATATGATGGTATTATTGATACCCCGTTTGAGTCTGGAGGATATGATAGAGATATTATTGACCGATTTGAGTTCGGAGGATGCGATGATTCTATAAATGGAAAGTACTTATAGATATATGTGGTTATGCTTTTTTATAAATACATCTGTATGTACATTAAGGGTATGGTGTCATCCTTAGGATGTCAAATATAGCTCACTAATGCTAATCACTTCCTAAGTGGAGAAGTCCATGTATTACTAATATTAAGCAAAAATAGAACATGCTGAATAATGAATCGAGACTAATCGATGAGATAGGGATTTATTATAAGTTTTGGTCCACCTAGTGAATATTGCTAGTATTAGATAATGGTTAATTGAGGTTGTTGGTAAATTGAAATAGGCCATGTGGTTACTAGTTGCCTATTATATAATTGTCTTACTTGATGAATATAAAACCAATGCAATAGATAATGAATCTTTCTTAACGAAAATAGGATAACTAGTAAATACGGTTAATGTGCAACTAATAGAAATGATGATATGAAATAACGATCTATTGGCAATATTATTTTCTAAGGAAAATTTGAGAGATGTTCAATTGATGATAAATGTGGAATATGGTTGGATAATGTTTGAGATTTGGTTAGGTTGGTAGTATACATTGTCATTATCTTCTTGGATGTACTCTCCGATAGTATGGGATGCCGCGATGGGTTCTCTTACTTTATATTCTAGTTGGTGTATGGGCGCCAACTTTGTATTTAAGTGGTTGTGATTGTATTGGTATTGATTTACATTTTTGGATCATTGACTTTCTATTTATGATTGAATTAGCCTGTATATATGCAATATGTCATAGTATTGTTCCAATTTGTTTACTTATTACATAAAGTGATGATGAAGATGATTCAGGTTTGATTTTGTACCTTGACTTAGATGTATTATCTTTCTTTACATCATCTTTACATCATAATTTAGCTCAGTCAGCTGATGATGCCTACTGAGTAGCTGTTGTTTTGATACTCATCCTACACTTCTACTCCCTTTTGGTGCAGATCCGAGTGCTTGTTGTTGTCGTTGAGTTGAGTTTGTGCGGTGTTGAGCACCTTGAGATAGGGTAAGCTCTTGGAGTTTCGAGTCTCCCATTTCCCTCTATCTTTAGTCCAGTCTTTTGTGTTCAAGACGGATGCATTGACTACTTTAGATTTTTGTGTTGTATTTTTCTATTATCATACTTAGATGCTCTTCTACTTATATTACCAGGTCTTGGGGTCCGTGTTTGACTATTTCCTTTATGTTAGAACACTGTTTGATTACTACCTGTGTTCGTATTTTGGCCCAATTAGTCATTTCTACTAAAGTAACCCATTGTGTTAGCTCTAAGTTAAGGTGTTGGCTTACCTACTCGCGGAATTTGGTAGGTGCCACCATGACTTGTAAATTGGGTCGGGACAAAAAGTTTTTAAAAGAGAAATAGAATTGGACAAAAGTTCCATCACGAGTAGGTGAAGTGGGAGCTATTGGAGAATCACTAATCAGAACAGTCATGAAACCAACATTGATCCCTACAAAAGACTATACCCCAGAAATGGTATAGCAAGAGTAGCATCAGTACAAATCACACGTACTGGTAAGCCTCATTGGATTACACAAACATAAAATAAATAATCAAAATAAAGCATGTATTTTATTATTCTTATTACCCAACCCTATACCCTATCTCCCTCCCCCTCCCCATTATGGACACCTAATAACTACGTAGCCTTATCTTCATGTTTCCCCACTGGACCAACTACCTTCAGCTAACCTACGAGTTGTGGGTTTCAAGGTCCTGCCCTCATCTTTAAGAATTCACTACCATGAACCACTAAGTCCGGCCTTACCCCCAAGGACTACCATAAGTAAAATAAGAATTATTGCCTAATAGATGGCCCCAACCCCAGCCAAGACATGAGATAAGTCAACTTAACAGCCGTGGGGATTACTCACCTAAACAACTAACCATCAATAATACCATGAGACATCAGCTCGTACCTAACCAATAACATATAACCATCTTCTTGTTATCCTTCTTATAGGAGAAGTCCTAAATATAATTATAGCTTCACCATATGGGACATTACAATAAGTCAAGACACTAACATGAATTAATAGTTAAATCAACACAATACAGTAAGTCAATCAATTTACCATAAAATCAAGTAAGACGATCCAAGTCAAAACCATTTCAAGACGAGTCAAGCAATAATCAAATATATAAAAATATTCTCTGACTCACTTATGGAATCGTCAAACTCATTTGAACCTCATACATACATGTTGTGGGTATCGTTGCCACCCTCTAGTCATGACTTATAGCGGACAATTTATGCCCATGTACTGAAACACCAGACATAAGTTTTTGCCAAACTTATTCCACTAATAAGACGAGAGAATGTTCAAATACTAAACATTTCTTATTTAAATGCAAGTTAGGTCAATATCATACAACAAGGTAAAAATCATTACATTAACCACACAAATAGCATGCATTAACAAGCCAATCTAACAATAGTTAACATTCACATATAGTAAAAATTGGATTAAACTATAATACCATCACCTACCTACTATTTAGAGACCTAACATACCAATCACCCATACAATATACTCATTTTTCTTTGGGAGGGAGGGGGTTTACTAGTGATCGGGAATTTGCCCTTCCTTGCTACCCTAAATATGAGTCTATATTAATGAACCACACAATTAATACAATAATTACAGTACAACAAGATAAAGCACAAGAAAATCCACCTTCTTATAATTTACCCTAACCTAAACTAATTTTAACCATCCAAACTTCAAATCCGAAGGCGTAAACATGAAATCTCCCAACTATCTACGTTACATCTATGCTTTCCAACACCAAGTTATGCTACTCAATTAACCTTAGCTTACCTAAATGGTAGCTAGTTGTAGGAAGGATGACTTAATGTGAATTCCAAATCGATACCAAAATTTAACATGCATTGTTTCTTAAAATTCCATAGGTTATACCCATCTTCCCTCGGAATTGGCTTTAAGGCATGAGAGGCAACCCTAGGGGTTTTTGGATACCTCTGACATTTAGTTTTAAATTATGAGAGAAAGGAAATAAAACCAATTTAAGAGGGTCTTCTGGTTGCGTAATATCGCTATAGCGACACGTGCGTCGCTGTATTAGGATGACGTCAGCCCGACCCATAATGTTTTTAAGTTCAGAAAATTTGACTTGTGTTGTCCTACGCAAGTTTATGAACGTATACTCGTACTAATATCAAGACATTTCCTAGTAATAACAAATTAGGTTGTTACAAAATAAGTTGTTTAAATATTAAGTCTTTATTATTAATATTCTAAAATATTAAATTATTTGTCAAAGATTGTTAGAAAAATAATGAATAAAACTGAATAACAAATTAATTAGGTTATGAATGGTTCTGTCCCAATGATAACCAATATTGCATCATCAAGCAATTCAGATGTTGCTCCATCAATGGCATCGATAAAGAAATCAGAAAAAACTTTAGGTCTAAACTTAAAATGTGGAATATGGTTGGATAATGTTCTTTTTACTGACCACACTTGAACTACAAAAGTTCACAAGTAGATATCCTCGTATACCTAAAAATGAAATGCTTGAAAATCAGTTTCTAATTTAAAAGATCTTGTGATTCGTCTTAAGATAGAAGAGAAAAATTGGTTGCAAAAGAAATCATCAATGATGGCTGCAAATCTTATTAAAAATAATGCTCCAAATAATAAGAAGAGGAAGAAGTCTTCTAGACAGGAGAAAGAGCAGAACAAAAAAATTTGAAAGGCAAGTGGTACAATTGTAGTAAATTTAGCCACAAAGCTCCAAATTGTCAAGTACTGAAGAAGAACAAAAAAGAAATAAGATAAATATGGTGGAAGCAGCTGAAAGATTGAAAATTTGTGTGTTATGATCACTGAATGAAATCTAGTTGAATATCCAAATGAATGGTAGTTTGATTCAGGAGCCACTCAACATGTATGTTTGGTCAAAGAAAGTTTCACTACTTAGGATACCGTTTGTCCCAAAGAAGTGGTCTTCATGGAAAATACTACAATAACCAAGGTTGGAGGAAGTAGGAAGATATTCTGATCCACAAAGGTGTTGACTCTCAAAAATGTTCTCTATGTTTCCACTATTAGGAAAAAATTAGTGTCTGCAATACTTCTCGTTAAATGGTTTTAAGTGTGTGTTTGTACTGGAGAAAGTTATAACAAGTAGGATTTAAATGTCTGTAGGAAAGTTTTACCTCAATAAAGGACTTTTCAAACTTGATCTAATGGTTATTGAAATGAATAAAATTGAGTCTTTTTCTTACTTTCTTGAGTCAAATAAATTATGGCATGAACATTTAGGACATGTCAATTCCAATAACTTACAAAAACTCACTAGTTTAGAAGTTTTACCTAACTTTGAGTGCAATAAATCACAATGTCAAACATGGTGTTGAGTCTAAGTATGCTAAGCATCCTTATAAATATGTTGAAAGAATTTCCAATCTCTTAAATTAATTTAGACTGATATTTGTGATATGAAGTCAACTCCATTTCATGGTGGACAAAAGTATTTTATAACTTTTATTGACGATGAAACTAAATATTGTTATGTTTATTTTCTGAATAGTAAGAATGAAATAATAGAGCCATTTAGATAATATAAAACTAAAGTTGAAATTAGTTAAAATGATAAAAAATGATAGAGGTGGAGAGTATGAATCAACTTTTGTAGAGATGTTTTTGAAAAATGGAATTGTCCATCAAACTCTACCCCCTACTGACCTCAATCAAAAAAATTATAAAAAGTAAAGATCAAATAGTGAAGGAAATAATCAATGTAATACTTATAAGTTCAGGTTTAGTGTAAAACTTATGGGGGAAAGCTATTCTTACAGCAAATTGAATACTTGATAGCGTGCCCCATAATGAGACACAATTTATCTCATATGAAAATAGAAAGAAATAAAATCCAAATTGGAATATTTCAAAGTGTGGAGGTGTCTAGGAAAAATCTAAATTCATATACACAAAATGGTTAAAGTAAGACCAAAGTCTACGGATTGTGTTTTCACCGATTTTAGTTCACAAATCCAAACATCTGGATATTCATAACAATATGGTAATTAAATCAGATAATGATGAGTAATTTGAGCAAATTTATCTATATAAAACTAGATATTAATTATAGAGTGAAGGGTCTAAATGATATCAAAAATAACCAAATGAGAATGTACTTAATGAAGAGAATATAAGGCATGGTAAATACCAAAGGACATATACTTCCTTTGAATCTAATTTTAGAACATTTCTTCTTAAAAATAAGCCCCAAACATTCAAAGAAGCCACGTACTCTTCGAACTCATCCTTTAGGAAAGAGGTTGTCAATAGTGAGATCAATTCAATCTTGAACATCCATACTTGGGAGTTAGTTGATCTTCCTATTGGAAATAAATCTTAGGTTAAAAATATATATTCAAAAGGAAAATAAAAGATGTTGGAACTATTGAAAAATACAAGGCAAGACTTATTGTTAAAGGCTTTAGACAAAAAGAAGGTCTTGATTATTTTGACACATACTTTCCAATAACAAGGATTGTATCCATTCAGATATTAGTTGCATTATCAGTGGTATATGATCTTAAAATTCATCAAATGGATGTTAAAATAGTTTTCTTAAAGGAAGAATTGGAGGAAAAAATTTACATCGAACAATTCGAGGATTTTGATTTTGTAGTTGCCAGATAAAAAAGGTGTACAAAATTATTAAGACACTTTATGAAGTAAAACAAGCACTCAAAGTTGATAAATAGATTTAAGATTAATGAGTGTGACAAATGTGTTTATATTAAAGATACTCCAAATCATAAATTCATTGGTTGTTTATATGTTGAGGACATATTAATCATTAGCAGAGACATTTTTTTACATAAATGCTACTAAGCGAGTGCTAGAAAATAAATTTGATACGAAATACCTTGGAGTTGCTGATGTGATCTTAAGGATAAGAATACATAGAAATCAATAAGATTTATCATTTTCACAGTCTCATTGAATTGAAAAGGTACTTGACAAGTTTAAGTATTTGATTTCAATACGGCCAAGACACCAATAGATATGAGATTTTCACTTCAAATGTATAAAGGTGAAAGTGACTCACTTAAATTATGCAAAAGTATTGAAAAATTTGACGTATATCACAAATTGTTTGCGGCGATATATAGCATGTGTTATTAGTAAATTGAGTCAGTTCACAAGTAATTTCAGTCAGACTCATTGGATGGCAATGAAAAGAGTTTTGGAGTTTCTAAAATATACTCAAAACTATGATTTGCATTATAATAAATATCCAACTATAATTAAAAAATATAGTGATGCAAATTAGATCACTGGGTCAAATAATGAAAAATCCACAAGTGTGTACGTATTTATCCGTGATGGAGGAACAATCTTTCTACCTAGCAGACTAGAGATCCTAAGAGCTAGGTTCAAAAGGGATAAAATTGTAATACCCCAGGAAATTTTTTGTTGAAATTTTGTGCCTGAATGTGTTGGGTTCTATCTTCTAGAATGAATTATAAATTTTCCATGTGGAATGTCCTAGATTATGACCCATAATTATGTAGAGTATCGAATAACCTTTCCAACGATATGTGGATCATCCAAAAAAGACACC